>NC_134505.1:6943139-7105639 GCF_040206685.1 Ascaphus truei | reverse complement strand
TAAATAACACGACACTAATAACCGATAGTTACTAACGCTAGTTCTAAATAACACGACACTAATAACCGATAGTTACTAACGCTAGTTCTAAATAACACGACACTAATAACCGATAGTTACTAACGCTAGTTCTAAATAACACGACACTAATAACCGATAGTTACTAACGCTAGTTCTAAATAACACGACACTAATAACCGATAGTTACTAACGCTAGTTCTAAATAACACGACACTAATAACCGATAGTTACTAACGCTAGTTCTAAATAACACGACACTAATAACCGATAGTTACTAACGCTAGTTCTAAATAACACGACACTAATAACCGATAGTTACTAACGCTAGTTCTAAATAACACGACACTAATAACCGATAGTTACTAACGCTAGTTCTAAATAACACGACACTAATAACCGATAGTTACTAACGCTAGTTCTAAATAACACGACACTAATAACCGATAGTTACTAACGCTAGTTCTAAATAACACGACACTAATAACCGATAGTTACTAACGCTAGTTCTAAATAACACGACACTAATAACCGATAGTTACTAACGCTAGTTCTAAATAACACGACACTAATAACCGATAGTTACTAACGCTAGTTCTAAATAACACGACACTAATAACCGATAGTTACTAACGCTAGTTCTAAATAACACGACACTAATAACCGATAGTTACTAACGCTAGTTCTAAATAACACGACACTAATAACCGATAGTTACTAACGCTAGTTCTAAATAACACGACACTAATAACCGATAGTTACTAACGCTAGTTCTAAATAACACGACACTAATAACCGATAGTTACTAACGCTAGTTATAAATAACACGACACTAATAACCGATAGTTACTAACCCTAGTTATAAATAACACGGCACTAATAACCGATAGTTACTAACCCTAGTTATAAATAACACGACACTAATAACCGATAGTCACTAACGCTAGTTATAACATTACACTAATAACCGATAGTCACTAACGCTAGTTATAAATAACATGACACTAATAACCGATAGTTACTAACGCTAGTTATAAATAACACGACACTAATAACGAATAGTTACTAACGCTAGTTATAAATAACACGACACTAATAACCGATAGTCACTAACGCTAGTTATAACATTACACTAATAACCGATAGTTACTAACACTAGTTATAAATAACATGACACTAATAACCGATAGTTACTAACGCTAGTTATAAATAACACGACACTAATAACGGATAGTTACTAACGCTAGTTATAATAACACGACACTAATAACCGATAGTTACTAACGCTAGTTATAATAACACGACACTAATAACCGATAGTTACTAACGCTAGTTATAAATAACACGACACTAATAACCGATAGTTACTAACGCTAGTTATAAATAACATGACACTAATAACCGATAGTTACTAACGCTAGTTATAAATAACATGACACTAATAACCGATAGTTACTAACGCTAGTTATAAATAACACGACACTAATAACCGATAGTTACTAACGCTAGTTATAAATAACACGACACTAATAACCGATAGTTACTAACGCTAGTTATAAATAACACGACACTAATAACCGATAGTTACTAACGCTAGTTATAAATAACATGACACTAATAACCGATAGTTACTAACGCTAGTTATAAATAACACGACACTAATAACCGATAGTTACTAACGCTAGTTATAAATAACACGACACTAATAACCGATAGTTACTAACGCTAGTTATAAATAACATGACACTAATAACCGATAGTTACTAACGCTAGTTATAAATAACACGACACTAATAAGCGATAGTTACTAACGCTAGTTCTAAATAACACGACACTAATAACCGATAGTTACTAACGCTAGTTATAAATAACACGACACTAATAACCGATAGTTACTAACGCTAGTTATAAATAACATGACACTAATAACCGATAGTTACTAACGCTAGTTATAAATAACACGACACTAATAACCGATAGTTACTAACGCTAGTTATAAATAACACGACACTAATAACCGATAGTTACTAACGCTAGTTATAAATAACACGACACTAATAACCGATAGTTACTAACGCTAGTTATAAATAACACGACACTAATAACCGATAGTTACTAACGCTAGTTATAAATAACACGACACTAATAACCGATAGTTACTAACGCTAGTTATAAATAACACGACACTAATAACCGATAGTTACTAACGCTAGTTATAAATAACACGACACTAATAACCGATAGTTACTAACGCTAGTTATAAATAACATGACACTAATAACCGATAGTTACTAACGCTAGTTATAAATAACACGACACTAATAACCGATAGTTACTAACGCTAGTTATAAATAACACGACACTAATAACCGATAGTTACTAACGCTAGTTATAAATAACACGACACTAATAACCGATAGTTACTAACGCTAGTTATAAATAACATGACACTAATAACCGATAGTCACTAAAGCTAGTTATAAATAACATGACACTAATAACCGATAGTTACTAACGCTAGTTATAACATTACACTAATAACCGATAGTTACTAACGCTAGTTATAATAACATGACACTAATAACCGATAGTCACTAACGCTAGTTATAAATAACATGACACTAATAACCGATAGTTACTAACGCTAGTTATAACATTACACTAATAACCGATAGTCACTAACGCTAGTTATAAATAACAGGACACTAATAACCGATAGTTACTAACGCTAGTTATAAATAACATGACACTAATAACCGATAGTTACTAACGCTAGTTATAAATAACATGACACTAATAACGAATAGTTACTAACGCTAGTTATAAATCACATGACACTAATAACCGATAGTCACTAACGCTAGTTATAAATAACAGGACACTAATAACCGATAGTTACTAACGCTAGTTATAAATAACATGACACTAATAACCGATAGTCACTAACGCTAGTTATAAATAACATGACACTAACAACTGATAGTTACTAACGCTAGTTATTAATAACATGACACTAATAACGAATAGTTACTAACGCTAGTTATAAATAACATGACACTAATAACCGATAGTCACTAACGCTAGTTATAAATAACATGACACTAATAACCGATAGTCACTAACGCTAGTTATAAATAACATGACACTAATAACCGATAGTTACTAACGCTAGTTATAAATAACATGACACTAATAACCGATAGTTACTAACGCTAGTTATAAATAACATGACACTAACAACCGATAGTTACTAACGCTAGTTATAAATAACATGACACTAATAACGAATAGTTACTAACGCTAGTTATAAATAAAACGTACACGTAATTCTGATTGAATGAACCGGGAATTCACCGCGCCCCCTCAAACGCCATTTCTAACGCTGAACTCCGCGGGATATGTGGAAGTCACAGGACGACCTTCCCCCCGCGGCGTTCTGTGAGGGTTTGTGTTACTTTTCAGCTTTCAAATGTTGGTGCACTAAACCCCCTGAGGTCTGACCTCAGTACAGTGTATACGGCTCAGTGTACGCGGCTCTGTGTACGCGGCTCTGTGTACGCGGCTCTGTGTACGCGGCTCTGTGTACGCGGCTCTGCGTACGCGGCTCTGCGTACGCGGCTCAGTGTACGCGGCTCTGTGTACGCGGCTCTGTGTACGCGGCTCTGTGTACGCGGCTCTGTGTACGCGGTTCTGTGTACGCGGCTCTGTGTACGCGGCTCTGTGTACGACGCTCTGTGTATGCGGCTCTGTGTACGCGGCTCTGTGTACACGGCTCTGTGTACGCGGCTCTGTGTATGCGGCTCTGTGTACGCGGCTCTGTGTACGCGGCTCTGTGTACGCGGCTCAGTGTACGCGGCTCTGTGTACGCGGCTCTGTGTACGCGGCTCTGTGTACGCGGCTCTGTGTACGCGGCTCTGTGTTCGCGGCTCAGTGTATGAGGCTCTGTGTATGCGGCTCTGTGTACGCGGCTCTGTGTACGCGGCTCTGTGTACGCGGCTCTGTGTACGCGGCTCTGTGTACGCGGCTCTGCGTACGCGGCTCTGCGTACGCGGCTCTGCGTACGCGGCTCTGCGTACGCGGCTCTGTGTATGAGGCTCTGTGTATGCGGCTCTGTGTACGCGGCTCTGTGTATGAGGCTCTGTGTACGCGGCTCTGTGTACGCGGCTCTGCGTACGCGGCTCTGCGTACGCGGCTCTGCGTACGCGGCTCTGTGTATGAGGCTCTGTGTACGCGGCTCTGTGTACGCGGCTCTGTGTATGAGGCTCTGTGTACGCGGCTCTGTGTACGCGGCTCTGCGTACGCGGCTCTGTGTATGCGGCTCTGTGTACGCGGCTCTGTGTATGAGGCTCTGTGTACGCGGCTCTGTGTACGCGGCTCTGTGTATGAGGCTCTGCGTACGCGGCTCTGTGTACGCGGCTCTGTGTACGCGGCTCTGTGTACGCGGCTCTGCGTACGCGGCTCTGCGTACGCGGCTCTGCGTACGCGGCTCTGTGTACGCGGCTCTGTGTATGAGGCTCTGTGTATGCGGCTCTGTGTATGAGGCTCTGTGTATGCGGCTCTGTGTACGCGGCTCTGTGTATGAGGCTCAGTGTATGCGGCTCTGTGTACGCGGCTCAGTGTACGCGGCTCTGTGTATGAGGCTCTGTGTACGCGGCTCTGTGTACGCGGCTCTGTGTATGAGGCTCTGCGTACGCGGCTCTGCGTACGCGGCTCTGTGTACGCGGCTCTGTGTACGCGGCTCTGTGTACGCGGCTCTGTGTATGAGGCTCAGTGTATGCGGCTCTGTGTACGCGGCTCTGTGTATGCGGCTCTGTGTGTGTTGTGTGTGTGTGTTTGTGTGTGTGTGTGTGTGTGTTTGTGTGTGTGTGTGTGTGTGTGTGTGTGTTGTGTGTGTGTGTTTGTGTGTGTGTGTGTGTTTGTGTGTGTGTGAGTGGCGCGGTGAGGGTATCAGACCTTTTTCCGTCACTCACAGGAGCCCTCTGCACTACTGGAATATCATAGTCTGTGATAGAGTAGCAGAGACTGTGATGGAGTAGAGAGTGTGTGATGGAGTAGCAGAGAGTGTGATGGAGTAGCAGAGTGTGTGATGGAGTAGCAGAGAGTGTGATGGAGTAGCAGAGAGTGTGATGGAATAGCAGAGTGTGTGATGGAATAGCAAAGAGTGTGATGGAGTAGCAGAGAGTGTGGTGGAATAGCAAAGAGTGTGACGGAGTAGCAGAGTGTGTGATGGAGTAGCAGAGTGTGTGATGGAGTAGCAGAGAGTGTGATTGAGTATTAGAGAGTGTGATGGAATAGCAGAGTGTGTGATGGAATAGCAGGAGTGTGATGGAGTAGCAGAGAGTGTGGTGGAATAGTAGAGAGTGTGGTGGAATAGCAGAGAGTGTGATGGAATAGCAGAGAATGTGATGGAATAGTAGAGAGTGTGATGGAATAGCAGAGAGTGTGATGGAGTAGCAGAGATGTGTGATGGAGTAGCAGAGAGTGTGATGGAATAGCAGAGAGTGTGATGGAGTATCAGGGAGTGTGATGGAATAGCAGAGAGTGTGATGGAGTAGCAGAGTGTGATGGAATAGTAGAGAATGTGATGGAATAGTAGAGAGTGTGATGGAATAGCAGAGAGTGTGATGGAGTAGCAATGAGTGTGATGGAGTAGCAGAGAGTGTGATGGAGTAGCAGAGAGCGTGATGGAGTAGCAGAGAGCGCGATGGAGTAGCAGAGAGCGCAATGGAGTAGCAGAGAGCGCGATGGAGTAGCAAAGAGTGTGATGGAGTAGCAGAGAGTGTGTGGTGGAATAGCAGAGAGTGTGATGGAATAGCAGAGAGTGTGATGGAATAGGAGGGAGTGTGATGGAATAGCAGAGAGTGTGTGATGAAGTAGCAGAGAGTGTGATGGAATAGCAGAGAGTGTGATGGAGTAGCAGAGAGTGTGATGGAATAGCAGAGAGTGTGATGGAATAGCAGAGAGTGTGATGGAGTAGCAGAGAGTGTGATGGAGTAGCAGAGAGTGTGATGGAGTAGCAGAGAGTGTGATGGAGTAGCAGGGAGTGTGATGGAGTAGTAGGGAGTGTGATGGAGTAGCAGAGAGTGTGATGGAGTAGCAGAGAGTGTGATGGAATAGCAGAGAGTGTGATGAAATAGCAGAGAGTGTGATGGAATAGCAGAGAGTGTGATGGAGTAGCAGAAAGTGTGATGGAGTAGCAGAGAGTGTGATGGAGTAGCAGAGAGTGTGATGGAGTAGCAGAGAGTGTGATGGAGTAGCAGAGAGTGTGATGGAGTAGCAGAGAGTGTGATGGAGTAGCAGAGAGTGTGATGGAATAGCAGTGAGTGTGGTGGAATAGCAGAGAGTGTGGTGGAATAGCAGAGAGTGTGATGGAGTAGCAGAGAGTGTGATGGAGTAGCAAAGAGTGTGATGGAGTAGCAAAGAGTGTGATGGAGTAGCAGAGAGTGTGGTGGAATAGCAGAGAGTGTGGTGGAATAGCAGAGTGAGTGTGATGCAATAGTAGAGTGAGTGTGATGCAATAGTAGAGTGAGTGTGATGGAATAGCAGAGTGAGTGTGATGGAATAGTAGGGTGAGTGTGATGGAATAGCAGCGAGTGTGTGATGGAATAGCAGAGAGTGTGTGATGGAATAGCAGAGTGAGTGTGTGGTGGAATAGAAGTGTGAGTGTGATGGAATAGCAGAGAGTTTGTGATGGAATAGCAGAGGGTGTGTGATGGAATAGAAGAGCGTGTGATGGAATAGCAGGGCGTGTGTGATGGAGTAGCAGATGAGTGTGATGGAATAGCGGAGTGAGTGTGATGGAATAGCAGAGTGAGTGTGATGGAATAGCAGAGTGAGTGTGATGGAATAGCAGAGTGAGTGTCATGGAATAGCAGCGTGTGTGATGGAGTAGCAGATGAGTGTGATGGAATAGCGGAGTGAGTGTGATGGAATAGCGGAGTGAGTGTGATGGAATAGCAGAGTGAGTGTCATGGAATAGCAGCGTGTGTGATGGAATAGCAGCGTGTGTGATGGAATAGCAGAGAGTTTGTGATGGAATAGCAGAGTGAGTGTGATGGAGTAGCAGAGTGAGTGTTATGGAATAGCAGAGTGAGTGTTATGGAATAGCAGAGTGAGTGTGATGGAATAGCAGAGTGAGTGTGATGGAATAGCAGAGCATGTGTGATGGAATAGGAGAGCGTGTGTGATGGAGTATCAGAGAGTTTGTGATGAAATAGGAGAGCGTGTGTGATGGAATAGCAGAGCGTGTGTGATGGAATAGCAGAGCGTGTGTGATATAATAGCAGAGCGTGTGTGATGGAATAGTAGAGAGTGTGATGGAGTAGCAGTGAGGGTGTGATGGAATAGTAGTGTGTGTGTGATGGAATAGGAGATTGTGTGTGATGGAATAGCAGATTGTGTGTGATGGAATAGTAGGGCGTGTGTGATGGAGTAGCAGAGTGAGTGTGATGGAGTAGAAGTGAGGGTGTGATGGAATAGCAGAGTGTGTGTGATGGAATAGCAGATTGTGTGTGATGGAATAGCAGATTGTGTGTGATGGAATAGTAGGGTGTGTGTGATGGAGTAGCAAAGTGAGTGTGATGGAATAGCAGAGTGAGTGTGAGGGAATATCAGAGCGAGTGTGATGGAATATCAGAGCGAGGGTGATGGAATAGCAGAGTGAGTGTGATGGAATAGCAGAGTGTGTGATGGAATAGCAGAGTGTGTGATGGAATAGCAGAGTGAGTGTGATGGAATAGCAGAGTGAGTGTGATGGAATAGCAGAGTGTGTGATAGAGTAGCAGAGAGTGTGTGATGGAATAGCAAAGAGTGTGATGGAATAGTAGGGAGTGTGATGGAATAGCAGAGAGAGAGTGTGATTGAATAGCAGAGAGAGAGAGTGATGGAATAGTAGAGAGAGAGTGTGATGGAATAGCAGAGAGAGAGTGTGATGGAATATTAGAGTGTGTGATGGAATAGTAGTGTGTGTGAGGGAATACTAGAGTGAGAGAGTGATGGAATAGCAGAGAGAGTGTGATGGAATACTTGAGTGTGTGATGGAATAGCAGACAGTGTGTGAAGGAATAGCAGACAGTGTGTGAAGGAATAGCAAAGTGAGTGTGATGGAATAGCAGAGTGAGTGTGATGGAATAGCAGAGTGAGTGTGATGGAATAGCAGAGTGAGTGTGATGGAATAGCAGAGTGAGTGTGATGCAATAGTAGAGTGAGTGTGATGGAATAGCAGAGTGAGTGTGATGGAATAGTAGGGTGAGTCTGATGGAATAGCAGAGGGTGTGTGATGGAATAGCAGAAAGTGATGGAGTAGTAGTGTGAGTGTGATGGAGTACTAGAGTGAGTGTGATGGAATAGCAGAGTGAGTGTGATGGAATAGCAGAGTGAGTGTGATGGAATAGTAGGGTGAGTGTGATGGAATAGTAGGGTGCGTGTGATGGAATATTAGAGTGAGTGATGGAATAGCAGAGAGTGTGTGATGGAATAGCAGAGAGTGTGTGATGGAATAGCAGAAAGTGATGGAGTAGTAGTGTGAGTGTGATGGAGTACTAGAGTGAGTCTGATGGAATAGCAGAGGGTGTGTGATGGAATAGTAGAGAGTGTGTGATGAAATAGCAGAGCGTGTGTGATGGAGTAGCAGAGTGGGTGTGATGGAATAGCAGGGCGTGTGTGATGAAATAGCAGAGCGTGTGTGATGGAATAGCAGAGGGTGTGTGATGAAATAGCAGAGCGTGTGTGATGGAGTAGCAGAGTGGGTGTGATGAAAAAGCAGAGCATGTGTGATGGAATAGCAGAGCGTGTGTGATGGAGTAGCAGAGCGTGTGTGATGAAATAGCAGAGCGTGTGTGATGGAATAGCAGAGTGTGTGTGATGGAATAGTAGAGAGTGTGATGGAGTAGCAGTGAGGGTGTGATGGAATAGCAGAGTGTGTGTGATGGAATAGCAGATTGTGTGTGATGGAATAGCAGATTGTGTGTGATGGAATAATAGGGTGTGTGTGATGGAGTAGCAGAGTGAGTGTGATGGAATAGCAGAGTGAGTGTGATGGAATAGCAGAGTGAGTGTGATGGAATAGCAGAGCGAGTGTGATGGAATATCAGAGCGAGGGTGATGGAATAGCAGAGTGAGTGTGATGGAATAGCAGAGTGTGTGATGGAATAGCAAAGTGTGTGATGGAATAGCAGAGTGAGTGTGATGGAATAGCAGAGTGAGTGTGATGGAATAGCAGAGTGTGTGATGGAGTAGCAGAGAGTGTGTGATGGAATAGCAGAGAGTGTGATTGAGTAGTAGGGAGTGTGATGGAATAGCAGAGAGAGAGTGTGATTGAATAGCAGAGCATGTGTGATGGAATAGGAGAGCGTGTGTGATGGAGTATCAGAGAGTTTGTGATGAAATAGGAGAGCGTGTGTGATGGAATAGCAGAGCGTGTGTGATGGAATAGCAGAGCGTGTGTGATATAATAGCAGAGCGTGTGTGATGGAATAGTAGAGAGTGTGATGGAGTAGCAGTGAGGGTGTGATGGAATAGCAGAGTGTGTGTGATGGAATAGGAGATTGTGTGTGATGGAATAGCAGATTGTGTGTGATGGAATAGTAGGGCGTGTGTGATGGAGTAGCAGAGTGAGTGTGATGGAGTAGAAGTGAGGGTGTGATGGAATAGCAGAGTGTGTGTGATGGAATAGCAGATTGTGTGTGATGGAATAGCAGATTGTGTGTGATGGAATAGTAGGGCGTCTGTGATGGAGTAGCAGAGTGAGTGTGATTGAATAGCAGAGTGAGTGTGAGGGAATATCAGAGCGAGTGTGATGGAATATCAGAGCGAGGGTGATGGAATAGCAGAGTGAGTGTGATGGAATAGCAGAGTGAGTGTGATGGAATAGCAGAGTGTGTGATGGAATAGCAGAGTGTGTGATGGAATAGCAGAGTGAGTGTGATGGAATAGCAGAGTGAGTGTGATGGAATAGCAGAGCATGTGTGATGGAATAGGAGAGCGTGTGTGATGGAGTATCAGAGAGTTTGTGATGAAATAGGAGAGCGTGTGTGATGGAATAGCAGAGCGTGTGTGATGGAATAGCAGAGCGTGTGTGATATAATAGCAGAGCGTGTGTGATGGAATAGTAGAGAGTGTGATGGAGTAGCAGTGAGGGTGTGATGGAATAGCAGTGTGTGTGTGATGGAATAGGAGATTGTGTGTGATGGAATAGCAGAGTGAGTGTGATGGAATAGCAGAGTGAGTGTGATGGAATAGCAGAGCATGTGTGATGGAATAGGAGAGCGTGTGTGATGGAGTATCAGAGAGTTTGTGATGAAATAGGAGAGCGTGTGTGATGGAATAGCAGAGCGTGTGTGATGGAATAGCAGAGCGTGTGTGATATAATAGCAGAGCGTGTGTGATGGAATAGTAGAGAGTGTGATGGAGTAGCAGTGAGGGTGTGATGGAATAGCAGTGTGTGTGTGATGGAATAGGAGATTGTGTGTGATGGAATAGCAGATTGTGTGTGATGGAATAGTAGGGCGTGTGTGATGGAGTAGCAGAGTGAGTGTGATGGAGTAGAAGTGAGGGTGTGATGGAATAGCAGAGTGTGTGTGATGGAATAGCAGATTGTGTGTGATGGAATAGCAGATTGTGTGTGATGGAATAGTAGGGTGTGTGTGATGGAGTAGCAAAGTGAGTGTGATGGAATAGCAGAGTGAGTGTGAGGGAATATCAGAGCGAGTGTGATGGAATATCAGAGCGAGGGTGATGGAATAGCAGAGTGAGTGTGATGGAATAGCAGAGTGTGTGATGGAATAGCAGAGTGTGTGATGGAATAGCAGAGTGAGTGTGATGGAATAGCAGAGTGAGTGTGATGGAATAGCAGAGTGTGTGATAGAGTAGCAGAGAGTGTGTGATGGAATAGCAAAGAGTGTGATGGAATAGTAGGGAGTGTGATGGAATAGCAGAGAGAGAGTGTGATTGAATAGCAGAGAGAGAGAGTGATGGAATAGTAGAGAGAGAGTGTGATGGAATAGCAGAGAGAGAGTGTGATGGAATATTAGAGTGTGTGATGGAATAGTAGTGTGTGTGAGGGAATACTAGAGTGAGAGAGTGATGGAATAGCAGAGAGAGTGTGATGGAATACTTGAGTGTGTGATGGAATAGCAGACAGTGTGTGAAGGAATAGCAGACAGTGTGTGAAGGAATAGCAAAGTGAGTGTGATGGAATAGCAGAGTGAGTGTGATGGAATAGCAGAGTGAGTGTGATGGAATAGCAGAGTGAGTGTGATGGAATAGCAGAGTGAGTGTGATGCAATAGTAGAGTGAGTGTGATGGAATAGCAGAGTGAGTGTGATGGAATAGTAGGGTGAGTCTGATGGAATAGCAGAGGGTGTGTGATGGAATAGCAGAAAGTGATGGAGTAGTAGTGTGAGTGTGATGGAGTACTAGAGTGAGTGTGATGGAATAGCAGAGTGAGTGTGATGGAATAGCAGAGTGAGTGTGATGGAATAGTAGGGTGAGTGTGATGGAATAGTAGGGTGCGTGTGATGGAATATTAGAGTGAGTGATGGAATAGCAGAGAGTGTGTGATGGAATAGCAGAGAGTGTGTGATGGAATAGCAGAAAGTGATGGAGTAGTAGTGTGAGTGTGATGGAGTACTAGAGTGAGTCTGATGGAATAGCAGAGGGTGTGTGATGGAATAGTAGAGAGTGTGTGATGAAATAGCAGAGCGTGTGTGATGGAGTAGCAGAGTGGGTGTGATGGAATAGCAGGGCGTGTGTGATGAAATAGCAGAGCGTGTGTGATGGAATAGCAGAGGGTGTGTGATGAAATAGCAGAGCGTGTGTGATGGAGTAGCAGAGTGGGTGTGATGAAAAAGCAGAGCATGTGTGATGGAATAGCAGAGCGTGTGTGATGGAGTAGCAGAGCGTGTGTGATGAAATAGCAGAGCGTGTGTGATGGAATAGCAGAGTGTGTGTGATGGAATAGTAGAGAGTGTGATGGAGTAGCAGTGAGGGTGTGATGGAATAGCAGAGTGTGTGTGATGGAATAGCAGATTGTGTGTGATGGAATAGCAGATTGTGTGTGATGGAATAATAGGGTGTGTGTGATGGAGTAGCAGAGTGAGTGTGATGGAATAGCAGAGTGAGTGTGATGGAATAGCAGAGTGAGTGTGATGGAATAGCAGAGCGAGTGTGATGGAATATCAGAGCGAGGGTGATGGAATAGCAGAGTGAGTGTGATGGAATAGCAGAGTGTGTGATGGAATAGCAAAGTGTGTGATGGAATAGCAGAGTGAGTGTGATGGAATAGCAGAGTGAGTGTGATGGAATAGCAGAGTGTGTGATGGAGTAGCAGAGAGTGTGTGATGGAATAGCAGAGAGTGTGATTGAGTAGTAGGGAGTGTGATGGAATAGCAGAGAGAGAGTGTGATTGAATAGCAGAGCATGTGTGATGGAATAGGAGAGCGTGTGTGATGGAGTATCAGAGAGTTTGTGATGAAATAGGAGAGCGTGTGTGATGGAATAGCAGAGCGTGTGTGATGGAATAGCAGAGCGTGTGTGATATAATAGCAGAGCGTGTGTGATGGAATAGTAGAGAGTGTGATGGAGTAGCAGTGAGGGTGTGATGGAATAGCAGAGTGTGTGTGATGGAATAGGAGATTGTGTGTGATGGAATAGCAGATTGTGTGTGATGGAATAGTAGGGCGTGTGTGATGGAGTAGCAGAGTGAGTGTGATGGAGTAGAAGTGAGGGTGTGATGGAATAGCAGAGTGTGTGTGATGGAATAGCAGATTGTGTGTGATGGAATAGCAGATTGTGTGTGATGGAATAGTAGGGCGTCTGTGATGGAGTAGCAGAGTGAGTGTGATTGAATAGCAGAGTGAGTGTGAGGGAATATCAGAGCGAGTGTGATGGAATATCAGAGCGAGGGTGATGGAATAGCAGAGTGAGTGTGATGGAATAGCAGAGTGAGTGTGATGGAATAGCAGAGTGTGTGATGGAATAGCAGAGTGTGTGATGGAATAGCAGAGTGAGTGTGATGGAATAGCAGAGTGAGTGTGATGGAATAGCAGAGTGTGTGATAGAGTAGCAGAGAGTGTGTGATGGAATAGCAAAGAGTGTGATGGAGTAGTAGGGAGTGTGATGGAATAGCAGAGAGAGAGTGTGATTGAATAGCAGAGAGAGAGAGTGATGGAATAGTAGAGAGAGAGTGTGATGGAATAGCAGAGAGAGAGTGTGATGGAATATTAGAGTGTGTGATGGAATAGTAGTGTGTGAGGGAATACTAGAGTGAGAGAGTGATGGAATAGCAGAGAGAGTGTGATGGAATACTTGAGTGTGTGATGGAATAGCAGACAGTGTGTGAAGGAATAGCAGACAGTGTGTGAAGGAATAGCAAAGTGAGTGTGATGGAATAGCAGAGTGAGTGTGATGGAATAGCAGAGTGAGTGTGATGGAATAGCAGAGTGAGTGTGATGGAATAGCAGAGTGAGTGTGATGGAATAGCAGAGTGAGTGTGATGCAATAGTAGAGTGAGTGTGATGGAATAGCAGAGTGAGTGTGATGGAATAGTAGGGTGAGTCTGATGGAATAGCAGAGGGTGTGTGATGGAATAGCAGAAAGTGATGGAGTAGTAGTGTGAGTGTGATGGAGTACTAGAGTGAGTGTGATGGAATAGCAGAGTGAGTGTGATGGAATAGCAGAGTGAGTGTGATGGAATAGTAGGGTGAGTGTGATGGAATAGCAGAGTGAGTGTGATGGAATAGTAGGGTGCGTGTGATGGAATATTAGAGTGAGTGATGGAATAGCAGAGAGTGTGTGATGGAATAGCAGAGAGTGTGTGATGGAATAGCAGAAAGTGATGGAGTAGTAGTGTGAGTGTGATGGAGTACTAGAGTGAGTCTGATGGAATAGCAGAGGGTGTGTGATGGAATAGTAGAGAGTGTGTGATGAAATAGCAGAGCGTGTGTGATGGAGTAGCAGAGTGGGTGTGATGGAATAGCAGGGCGTGTGTGATGAAATAGCAGAGCGTGTGTGATGGAATAGCAGAGGGTGTGTGATGAAATAGCAGAGCGTGTGTGATGGAGTAGCAGAGTGGGTGTGATGAAATAGCAGAGCGTGTGTGATGGAATAGCAGAGTGTGTGTGATGGAATAGTAGAGAGTGTGATGGAGTATTAGTGAGGGTGTGATGGAATAGCAGAGTGTGTGTGATGGAATAGCAGATTGTGTGTGATGGAATAGCAGATTGTGTGTGATGGAATAATAGGGCGTGTGTGATGGAGTAGCAGAGTGAGTGTGATGGAATAGCAGAGTGAGTGTGATGGAATAGCAAAGCGAGTGTGATGGAATATCAGAGCGAGGGTGATGGAATAGCAGAGTGAGTGTGATGGAATAGCAGAGTGTGTGATGGAATAGCAAAGTGTGTGATGGAATAGCAGAGTGAGTGTGATGGAATAGCAGAGTGAGTGTGATGGAATAGCAGAGTCTGTGATGGAGTAGCAGAGAGTGTGTGATGGAATAGCAGAGAGTGTGATTGAGTAGTAGGGAGTGTGATGGAATAGCAGAGAGAGAGTGTGATTGAATAGCAGAGAGTGTGATGGAATAGGAGGGAGTGTGATGGAATAGCAGAGAGTGTGATGGAATAGGAGGGAGTGTGATGGAATAGCAGAGAGTGTGTGATGAAGTAGCAGAGAGTGTGATGGAATAGCAGAGAGTGTGATGGAGTAGCAGAGAGTGTGATGGAATAGCAGAGAGTGTGATGGAATAGCAGAGAGTGTGATGGAGTAGCAGAGAGTGTGATGGAGTAGCAGAGAGTGTGATGGAGTAGCAGAGAGTGTGATGGAGTAGCAGGGAGTGTGATGGAGTAGTAGGGAGTGTGATGGAGTAGCAGAGAGTGTGATGGAGTAGCAGAGAGTGTGATGGAATAGCAGAGAGTGTGATGAAATAGCAGAGAGTGTGATGGAATAGCAGAGAGTGTGATGGAGTAGCAGAAAGTGTGATGGAGTAGCAGAGAGTGTGATGGAGTAGCAGAGAGTGTGATGGAGTAGCAGAGAGTGTGATGGAGTAGCAGAGAGTGTGATGGAGTAGCAGAGAGTGTGATGGAGTAGCAGAGAGTGTGATGGAATAGCAGTGAGTGTGGTGGAATAGGAGGGAGTGTGATGGAATAGCAGAGAGTGTGATGGAATAGGAGGGAGTGTGATGGAATAGCAGAGAGTGTGTGATGAAGTAGCAGAGAGTGTGATGGAATAGCAAAGAGTGTGATGGAGTAGCAGAGTGTGTGATGGAATAGCAAAGAGTGTGATGGAGTAGCAGAGAGTGTGGTGGAATAGCAAAGAGTGTGATGGAGTAGCAGAGTGTGTGATGGAGTAGCAGAGTGTGTGATGGAGTAGCAGAGAGTGTGATTGAGTATTAGAGAGTGTGATGGAATAGCAGAGTGTGTGATGGAATAGCAGGAGTGTGATGGAGTAGCAGAGAGTGTGGTGGAATAGCAGAGAGTGTGGTGGAATAGCAGAGAGTGTGATGGAATAGCAGAGAGTGTGATGGAATAGCAGAGAGTGTGATGGAGTATCAGGGAGTGTGATGGAATAGCAGAGAGTGTGATGGAGTAGCAGAGTGTGTGATGGAGTAGCATAGAGTGTGGTGGAATAGCAGAGAGTGTGATGGAGTAGCAGAGAGTGTGGTGGAATAGCAGAGAGTGTGGTGGAATAGCAGAGAGTGTGGTGGAATAGCAGAGAGTGTGGTGGAATAGCAGAGAGTGTGGTGGAATAGCAGAGAGTGTGGTGGAATAGCAGAGAGTGTAGTGGAATAGCAGAGAGTGTGATGGAGTAGCAGAGAGTGTGATGGAGTAGCAGAGAGTGGGATGGAGTAGCAGAGAGTGTGATGGAGTAGCAGAGAGTGTGTGATAGAGTAGCAGAGAGTGTGTGATAGAGTAGCAGAGAGTGTGATGGAGTAGCAGAGAGTGTGATGGAGTAGCAGAGAGTGTGATGGAGTAGCAGAGAGTGTGATGGAGTAGCAGAGAGTGTGATGGAGTAGCAGGGAGTGTGATGGAGTAGTAGGGAGTGTGATGGAGTAGCAGAGAGTGTGATGGAATAGCAGAGAGTGTGATGGAATAGCAGACAGTGTGATGAAATAGCAGAGAGTGTGATGGAATAGCAGAGAGTGTGATGGAGTAGCAGAAAGTGTGATGGAGTAGCAGAGAGTGTGATGGAGTAGCAGAGAGTGTGATGGAGTAGCAGAGAGTGTGATGGAGTAGCAGAGAGTGTGATGGAGTAGCAGAGAGTGTGATGGAGTAGCAGAGAGTGTGATGGAATAGCAGTGAGTGTGGTGGAATAGGAGGGAGTGTGATGGAATAGCAGAGAGTGTGATGGAATTGGAGGGAGTGTGATGGAATAGCAGAGAGTGTGTGATGAAGTAGCAGAGAGTGTGATGGAATAGCAAAGAGTGTGATGGAGTAGCAGAGTGTGTGATGGAATAGCAAAGAGTGTGATGGAGTAGCAGAGAGTGTGGTGGAATAGCAAAGAGTGTGATGGAGTAGCAGAGTGTGTGATGGAGTAGCAGAGTGTGTGATGGAGTAGCAGAGAGTGTGATTGAGTATTAGAGAGTGTGATGGAATAGCAGAGTGTGTGATGGAATAGCAGGAGTGTGATGGAGTAGCAGAGAGTGTGGTGGAATAGCAGAGAGTGTGGTGGAATAGCAGAGAGTGTGATGGAATAGCAGAGAGTGTGATGGAATAGCAGAGAGTGTGATGGAGTATCAGGGAGTGTGATGGAATAGCAGAGAGTGTGATGGAGTAGCAGAGTGTGTGATGGAGTAGCATAGAGTGTGGTGGAATAGCAGAGAGTGTGATGGAGTAGCAGAGAGTGTGGTGGAATAGCAGAGAGTGTGGTGGAATAGCAGAGAGTGTGGTGGAATAGCAGAGAGTGTGGTGGAATAGCAGAGAGTGTGGTGGAATAGCAGAGAGTGTGGTGGAATAGCAGAGAGTGTGATGGAGTAGCAGAGAGTGTGATGGAGTAGCAGAGAGTGGGATGGAGTAGCAGAGAGTGTGATGGAGTAGCAGAGAGTGTGTGATAGAGTAGCAGAGAGTGTGTGATAGAGTAGCAGAGAGTGTGATGGAGTAGCAGAGAGTGTGATGGAGTAGCAGAGAGTGTGATGGAGTAGCAGAGAGTGTGATGGAATAGCAGAGAGAGTGTGATGGAATAGCAGAGAGAGTGTGATGGAGTAGCAGAGGGAGTATGATGGAGTAGCAGAGTGAGTGTGATGGAATAGCAGAGTGTGTGATGGAATAGCAGAGTGTGTGATGGAATAGCAGAGTGTGTGATGGAATAGCAGAGTGTGTGATGGAATAGCAGAGTGTGTGATGGAATAGCAGAGAGTGTGATGGAGTAGCAGAAAGTGTGATGGAATAGTAGTGTGTGTGATGGAGTAGCAGGGAGTGTGATGGAATAGCAGAGTGTGTGATGGAAATGTAGTGTGTGATGGAGTAGCAGAGAGTGTGATGGAGTAGCAGAGAGTGTGTGATGGAGTAGCATAGAGTGTGATGGAGTAGTAGGGAGTGTGATGGAATAGCAGAGTGTGTGATGGAAAAGTAGTGTGTGATGGAATAGCAAGGTGTGTGATGGAATAGCAGAGCGTGTGATGGAATAGCAGAGAGTGTGATGGAATATCAGAGAGTGTGATGGAATAGCAGAGAGTGTGATGGAGTAGCAGAGAGTGTGATGGAGTAGCAGAGAGTGTGATGGAGTAGCAGAGAGTGTGGTGGAATAGCAGAGAGTGTGGTGGAATAGCAGAGAGTGTGGTGGAATAGCAGAGAGTGTGGTGGAATAGCAGTGAGTGTGATGGAGTAGCAGAGAGTGTGATGGAGTAGCAGAGAGTGGGATGGAGTAGCAGAGAGTGTGATGGAGTAGCAGAGAGTGTGTGATAGAGTAGCAGAGAGTGTGTGATAGAGTAGCAGAGAGTGTGATGGAGTAGCAGAGAGTGTGATGGAGTAGCAGAGAGTGTGATGGAGTAGCAGAGAGTGTGGTGGAATAGCAGAGCGTGTGATGGAATAGCAGAGTGTGTGATGGAATAGCAGAGAGTGTGGTGGAATAGCAGAGAGTGTGATGGAGTAGCAGAGGGTGTGGTGGAATAGCAGAGAGTGTGATGGAATAGCAGATTGTGTGATGGAATAGCAGAGAGTGTGGTGGAATAGCAGAGCGTGTGATGGAGTAGTAGAGAGTGTGTTAGGGAATAGCAAAGCGTGTGTGAAGGAATAGCAGAGAGTGTGTTAGGGAATAGCAAAGCGTGGGTGATGGAATAGCAGAGAGTGTGGTGGAATAGCAGAGAGTGTGATGGAGTAGCAGAGAGTGTGGTGGAGTAGCAGAGAGTGTGATGGAGTAGCAGAGAGTGTGATGGAGTAGCAGAGAGTGTGATGGAGTAGCAGAGAGTGTGATGGAATAGCAGAGTGTGTGATGGAATAGCAGAGTGTGTGATGGAATAGCAGAGTGTGTGATGGAATAGCAGAGAGTGTGATGGAGTAGCAGAGAGTGTGATGGTGTAGCAGAGAATGTGATGGAGTAGCAGAGAGTGTGATGGAGTAGCAGAGAGTGTGATGGAGTAGCAGAGTGTGTTAGGGAATAGCAGAGAGTGTGATGGAGTAGCAGAGATGTGTGATGGAGTAGCAGAGAGTGTGTTAGGGAATAGCAAAGCGTGTGTGATGGAATAGCAGAGTGTGTGGTGGAATAGCAGAGTGTGTGATGGAATAGCAGAGTGTGTGATGGAATAGCAGAGAGTGTGATGGAGTAGCAGAGAGTGTGATGGAGTAGCAGAGAGTGTGATGGAGTAGCAGAGAGTGTGATGGAATATAGAGTATGATGGGATTACATAGTGTGATGGAATAGCAGAGTGTGATGGAATTGCAGAGTGTGTGATGGAATAGCAGAGCGTGTGATGGAGTAGCAGAGAATGTGTTAGGGAATAGCAAAGCGTGTGTGATGGAATAGCAGAGAGTGTGTTAGGGAATAGCAAAGCGTGTGTGATGGAATAGCAGAGTGAGTGTGATGGAATAGCAGAGTGTGTGATGGAATAGCAAAGTGTGTGATGGAATAGCAGAGTGAGTGTGATGGAATAGCAGAGTGAGTGTGATGGAATAGCAGAGTCTGTGATGGAGTAGCAGAGTGTGTGTGATGGAATAGCAGAGATGTGATTGAGTAGTATGGAGTGTGATGGAATAGCAGAGAGAGAGTGTGATTGAATAGCAGAGAGTGTGATGGAATAGGAGGGAGTGTGATGGAATAGCAGAGAGTGTGATGGAATAGGAGGGAGTGTGATGGAATAGCAGAGAGTGTGTGATGAAGTAGCAGAGAGTGTGATGGAATAGCAGAGAGTGTGATGGAGTAGCAGAGAGTGTGATGGAATAGCAGAGAGTGTGATGGAATAGCAGAGAGTGTGATGGAGTAGCAGAGAGTGTGATGGAGTAGCAGAGAGTGTGATGGAGTAGCAGAGAGTGTGATGGAGTAGCAGGGAGTGTGATGGAGTTGTAGGGAGTGTGATGGAGTAGCAGAGAGTGTGATGGAGTAGCAGAGAGTGTGATGGAATAGCAGAGAGTGTGATGAAATAGCAGAGAGTGTGATGGAATAGCAGAGAGTGTGATGGAGTAGCAGAAAGTGTGATGGAGTAGCAGAGAGTGTGATGGAGTAGCAGAGAGTGTGATGGAGTAGCAGGGAGTGTGATGGAGTAGCAGAGAGTGTGATGGAGTAGCAGAGAGTGTGATGGAGTAGCAGAGAGTGTGATGGAGTAGCAGAGAGTGTGATGGAGTAGCAGAGAGTGTGATGGAATAGCAGTGAGTGTGGTGGAATAGGAGGGAGTGTGATGGAATAGCAGAGAGTGTGATGGAATAGGAGGGAGTGTGATGGAATAGCAGAGAGTGTGTGATGAAGTAGCAGAGAGTGTGATGGAATAGCAAAGAGTGTGATGGAGTAGCAGAGTGTGTGATGGAATAGCAAAGAGTGTGATGGAGTAGCAGAGAGTGTGGTGGAATAGCAAAGAGTGTGATGGAGTAGCAGAGTGTGTGATGGAGTAGCAGAGTGTGTGATGGAGTAGCAGAGAGTGTGATTGAGTATTAGAGAGTGTGATGGAATAGCAGAGTGTGTGATGGAATAGCAGAGTGTGTGATGGAATAGCAGGAGTGTGATGGAGTAGCAGAGAGTGTGGTGGAATAGCAGAGAGTGTGGTGGAATAGCAGAGAGTGTGATGGAATAGCAGAGAGTGTGATGGAATAGCAGAGAGTGTGATGGAATAGCAGAGAGTGTGATGGAGTATCAGGGAGTGTGATGGAATAGCAGAGAGTGTGATGGAGTAGCATAGAGTGTGGTGGAATAGCAGAGAGTGTGATGGAGTAGCAGAGAGTGTGGTGGAATAGCAGAGAGTGTGGTGGAATAGCAGAGAGTGTGGTGGAATAGCAGAGAGTGTGGTGGAATAGCAGAGAGTGTGGTGGAATAGCAGAGAGTGTGGTGGAATAGCAGAGAGTGTAGTGGAATAGCAGAGAGTGTGATGGAGTAGCAGAGAGTGTGATGGAGTAGCAGAGAGTGGGATGGAGTAGCAGAGAGTGTGATGGAGTAGCAGAGAGTGTGTGATAGAGTAGCAGAGAGTGTGTGATAGAGTAGCAGAGAGTGTGATGGAGTAGCAGAGAGTGTGATGGAGTAGCAGAGAGTGTGATGGAGTAGCAGAGAGTGTGATGGAGTAGCAGAGAGTGTGATGGAGTAGCAGGGAGTGTGATGGAGTAGTAGGGAGTGTGATGGAGTAGCAGAGAGTGTGATGGAGTAGCAGAGAGTGTGATGGAATAGCAGAGAGTGTGATGAAATAGCAGAGAGTGTGATGGAATAGCAGAGAGTGTGATGGAGTAGCAGAGAGTGTGATGGAGTAGCAGAGAGTGTGATGGAGTAGCAGAGAGTGTGATGGAGTAGCAGAGAGTGTGATGGAGTAGCAGAGAGTGTGATGGAGTAGCAGAGAGTGTGATGGAGTAGCAGAGAGTGTGATGGAATAGCAGTGAGTGTGGTGGAATAGGAGGGAGTGTGATGGAATAGCAGAGAGTGTGATGGAATTGGAGGGAGTGTGATGGAATAGCAGAGAGTGTGTGATGAAGTAGCAGAGAGTGTGATGGAATAGCAAAGAGTGTGATGGAGTAGCAGAGTGTGTGATGGAATAGCAAAGAGTGTGATGGAGTAGCAGAGAGTGTGGTGGAATAGCAAAGAGTGTGATGGAGTAGCAGAGTGTGTGATGGAGTAGCAGAGTGTGTGATGGAGTAGCAGAGAGTGTGATTGAGTATTAGAGAGTGTGATGGAATAGCAGAGTGTGTGATGGAATAGCAGGAGTGTGATGGAGTAGCAGAGAGTGTGGTGGAATAGCAGAGAGTGTGGTGGAATAGCAGAGAGTGTGATGGAATAGCAGAGAGTGTGATGGAATAGCAGAGAGTGTGATGGAGTATCAGGGAGTGTGATGGAATAGCAGAGAGTGTGATGGAGTAGCAGAGTGTGTGATGGAGTAGCATAGAGTGTGGTGGAATAGCAGAGAGTGTGATGGAGTAGCAGAGAGTGTGGTGGAATAGCAGAGAGTGTGGTGGAATAGCAGAGAGTGTGGTGGAATAGCAGAGAGTGTGGTGGAATAGCAGAGAGTGTGGTGGAATAGCAGAGAGTGTGGTGGAATAGCAGAGAGTGTGATGGAGTAGCAGAGAGTGTGATGGAGTAGCAGAGAGTGGGATGGAGTAGCAGAGAGTGTGATGGAGTAGCAGAGAGTGTGTGATAGAGTAGCAGAGAGTGTGTGATAGAGTAGCAGAGAGTGTGATGGAGTAGCAGAGAGTGTGATGGAGTAGCAGAGAGTGTGATGGAGTAGCAGAGAGTGTGATGGAATAGCAGAGAGAGTGTGATGGAATAGCAGAGAGAGTGTGATGGAGTAGCAGAGTGAGTATGATGGAGTAGCAGAGTGAGTGTGATGGAATAGCAGAGTGTGTGATGGAATAGCAGAGTGTGTGATGGAATAGCAGAGAGTGTGATGGAGTAGCAGAGAGTGTGATGGAAAAGTAGTGTGTGATGGAATAGCAAGGTGTGTGATGGAATAGCAGAGCGTGTGATGGAATAGCAGAGAGTGTGATGGAATATCAGAGAGTGTGATGGAATAGCAGAGAGTGTGATGGAGTAGCAGAGAGTGTGATGGAGTAGCAGAGAGTGTGATGGAGTAGCAGAGAGTGTGGTGGAATAGCAGAGAGTGTGGTGGAATATCAGAGAGTGTGGTGGAATAGCAGAGAGTGTGATGGAGTAGCAGAGAGTGTGATGGAGTAGCAGAGAGTGTGATGGAGTAGCAGAGAGTGTGATGGAGTAGCAGAGAGTGTGTGATAGAGTAGCAGAGAGTGTGTGATAGAGTAGCAGAGAGTGTGTGATAGAGTAGCAGAGAGTGTGATGGAGTAGCAGAGAGTGTGATGGAGTAGCAGAGAGTGTGATGGAGTAGCAGAGAGTGTGGTGGAATAGCAGAGCGTGTGATGGAATAGCAGAGTGTGTGATGGAATAGCAGAGAGTGTGGTGGAATAGCAGAGAGTGTGATGGAGTAGCAGAGAATGTGGTGGAATAGCAGAGAGTGTGATGGAATAGCAGATTGTGTGATGGAATAGCAGAGAGTGTGGTGGAATAGAAGAGCGTGTGATGGAGTAGTAGAGAGTGTGTTAGGGAATAGCAAAGCGTGTGTGATGGAATAGCAGAGAGTGTGTTAGGGAATAGCAAAGCGTGGGTGATGGAATAGCAGAGAGTGTGGTGGAATAGCAGAGAGTGTGATGGAGTAGCAGAGAGTGTGGTGGAGTAGCAGAGAGTGTGATGGAGTAGCAGAGAGTGTGATGGAGTAGCAGTGAGTGTGGTGGAATAGGAGGGAGTGTGATGGAATAGCAGAGAGTGTGATGGAATAGGAGGGAGTGTGATGGAATAGCAGAGAGTGTGTGATGAAGTAGCAGAGAGTGTGATGGAATAGCAAAGAGTGTGATGGAGTAGCAGAGTGTGTGATGGAATAGCAAAGAGTGTGATGGAGTAGCAGAGAGTGTGGTGGAATAGCAAAGAGTGTGATGGAGTAGCAGAGTGTGTGATGGAGTAGCAGAGTGTGTGATGGAGTAGCAGAGAGTGTGATTGAGTATTAGAGAGTGTGATGGAATAGCAGAGTGTGTGATGGAATAGCAGGAGTGTGATGGAGTAGCAGAGAGTGTGGTGGAATAGCAGAGAGTGTGGTGGAATAGCAGAGAGTGTGATGGAATAGCAGAGAGTGTGATGGAATAGCAGAGAGTGTGATGGAATAGCAGAGAGTGTGATGGAGTATCAGGGAGTGTGATGGAATAGCAGAGAGTGTGATGGAGTAGCATAGAGTGTGGTGGAATAGCAGAGAGTGTGATGGAGTAGCAGAGAGTGTGGTGGAATAGCAGAGAGTGTGGTGGAATAGCAGAGAGTGTGGTGGAATAGCAGAGAGTGTGGTGGAATAGCAGAGAGTGTGGTGGAATAGCAGAGAGTGTGGTGGAATAGCAGAGAGTGTGGTGGAATAGCAGAGAGTGTAGTGGAATAGCAGAGAGTGTGATGGAGTAGCAGAGAGTGTGATGGAGTAGCAGAGAGTGGGATGGAGTAGCAGAGAGTGTGATGGAGTAGCAGAGAGTGTGTGATAGAGTAGCAGAGAGTGTGTGATAGAGTAGCAGAGAGTGTGATGGAGTAGCAGAGAGTGTGATGGAGTAGCAGAGAGTGTGATGGAGTAGCAGAGAGTGTGATGGAGTAGCAGAGAGTGTGATGGAGTAGCAGAGAGTGTGATGGAGTAGCAGGGAGTGTGATGGAGTAGTAGGGAGTGTGATGGAGTAGCAGAGAGTGTGATGGAGTAGCAGAGAGTGTGATGGAATAGCAGAGAGTGTGATGAAATAGCAGAGAGTGTGATGGAATAGCAGAGAGTGTGATGGAGTAGCAGAAAGTGTGATGGAGTAGCAGAGAGTGTGATGGAGTAGCAGAGAGTGTGATGGAGTAGCAGAGAGTGTGATGGAGTAGCAGAGAGTGTGATGGAGTAGCAGAGAGTGTGATGGAGTAGCAGAGAGTGTGATGGAATAGCAGTGAGTGTGGTGGAATAGGAGGGAGTGTGATGGAGTAGCAGAGAGTGTGATGGAATTGGAGGGAGTGTGATGGAATAGCAGAGAGTGTGTGATGAAGTAGCAGAGAGTGTGATGGAATAGCAAAGAGTGTGATGGAGTAGCAGAGTGTGTGATGGAATAGCAAAGAGTGTGATGGAGTAGCAGAGAGTGTGGTGGAATAGCAAAGAGTGTGATGGAGTAGCAGAGTGTGTGATGGAGTAGCAGAGTGTGTGATGGAGTAGCAGAGAGTGTGATTGAGTATTAGAGAGTGTGATGGAATAGCAGAGTGTGTGATGGAATAGCAGGAGTGTGATGGAGTAGCAGAGAGTGTGGTGGAATAGCAGAGAGTGTGGTGGAATAGCAGAGAGTGTGATGGAATAGCAGAGAGTGTGATGGAATAGCAGAGAGTGTGATGGAGTATCAGGGAGTGTGATGGAATAGCAGAGAGTGTGATGGAGTAGCAGAGTGTGTGATGGAGTAGCATAGAGTGTGGTGGAATAGCAGAGAGTGTGATGGAGTAGCAGAGAGTGTGGTGGAATAGCAGAGAGTGTGGTGGAATAGCAGAGAGTGTGGTGGAATAGCAGAGAGTGTGGTGGAATAGCAGAGAGTGTGGTGGAATAGCAGAGAGTGTGGTGGAATAGCAGAGAGTGTGATGGAGTAGCAGAGAGTGTGATGGAGTAGCAGAGAGTGGGATGGAGTAGCAGAGAGTGTGATGGAGTAGCAGAGAGTGTGTGATAGAGTAGCAGAGAGTGTGTGATAGAGTAGCAGAGAGTGTGATGGAGTAGCAGAGAGTGTGATGGAGTAGCAGAGAGTGTGATGGAGTAGCAGAGAGTGTGATGGAATAGCAGAGAGAGTGTGATGGAATAGCAGAGAGAGTGTGATGGAGTAGCAGAGTGAGTATGATGGAGTAGCAGAGTGAGTGTGATGGAAGAGCAGAGTGTGTGATGGAATAGCAGAGTGTGTGATGGAATAGCAGAGAGTGTGATGGAGTAGCAGAGAGTGTGATGGAAAAGTAGTGTGTGATGGAATAGCAAGGTGTGTGATGGAATAGCAGAGCGTGTGATGGAATAGCAGAGAGTGTGATGGAATATCAGAGAGTGTGATGGAATAGCAGAGAGTGTGATGGAGTAGCAGAGAGTGTGATGGAGTAGCAGAGAGTGTGATGGAGTAGCAGAGAGTGTGGTGGAATAGCAGAGAGTGTGGTGGAATAGCAGAGAGTGTGGTGGAATAGCAGAGAGTGTGGTGGAATAGCAGAGAGTGTGATGGAGTAGCAGAGAGTGTGATGGAGTAGCAGAGAGTGTGATGGAGTAGCAGAGAGTGTGATGGAGTAGCAGAGAGTGTGTGATAGAGTAGCAGAGAGTGTGTGATAGAGTAGCAGAGAGTGTGTGATAGAGTAGCAGAGAGTGTGATGGAGTAGCAGAGAGTGTGATGGAGTAGCAGAGAGTGTGATGGAGTAGCAGAGAGTGTGGTGGAATAGCAGAGCGTGTGATGGAATAGCAGAGTGTGTGATGGAATAGCAGAGAGTGTGGTGGAATAGCAGAGAGTGTGATGGAGTAGCAGAGGATGTGGTGGAATAGCAGAGAGTGTGATGGAATAGCAGATTGTGTGATGGAATAGCAGAGAGTGTGGTGGAATAGAAGAGCGTGTGATGGAGTAGTAGAGAGTGTGTTAGGGAATAGCAAAGCGTGTGTGATGGAATAGCAGAGAGTGTGTTAGGGAATAGCAAAGCGTGGGTGATGGAATAGCAGAGAGTGTGGTGGAATAGCAGAGAGTGTGATGGAGTAGCAGAGAGTGTGGTGGAGTAGCAGAGAGTGTGATGGAGTAGCAGAGAGTGTGATGGAGTAGCAGAGAGTGTGATGGAGTAGCAGAGAGTGTGATGGAATAGCAGAGTGTGTGATGGAATAGCAGAGTGTGTGATGGAATAGCAGAGTGTGTGATGGAATAGCAGAGAGTGTGATGGAGTAGCAGAGAGTGTGATGGTGTAGCAGAGAATGTGATGGAGTAGCAGAGAGTGTGATGGAGTAGCAGAGAGTGTGATGGAGTAGCAGAGTGTGTTAGGGAATAGCAGAGAGTGTGATGGAGTAGCAGAGATGTGTGATGGAGTAGCAGAGAGTGTGTTAGGGAATAGCAAAGCGTGTGTGATGGAATAGCAGAGAGTGTGGTGGAATAGCAGAGTGTGTGATGGAATAGCAGAGTGTGTGATGGAATAGCAGAGAGTGTGATGGAGTAGCAGAGAGTGTGATGGAGTAGCAGAGAGTGTGATGGAGTAGCAGAGAGTGTGATGGAATATAGAGTATGATGGGATTACATAGTGTGATGGAATAGCAGAGTGTGATGGAATTGCAAAGTGTGTGATGGAATAGCAGAGCGTGTGATGGAGTAGCAGAGAGTGTGTTAGGGAATAGCAAAGCGTGTGTGATGGAATAGCAGAGAGTGTGTTAGGGAATAGCAAAGCGTGTGTGATGGAATAGCAGAGAGTGTGGTGGAATAGCAGAGAATGTGATGGAGTAGTAGAGAGTGTGATGGAGTAGCAGAGAGTGTGATGGAATATAGAGTATGATGGGATTACATAGTGTGATGGAATATAGAGTATGATGGGATTACATAGTGTGATGGAATAGCAGAGTGTGATGGAATATAGAGTATGATGGGATTACATAGTGTGATGGAGTAGCAGAGAGTGTGATTGAATATAGAGTATGATGGGATTACATAGTGTGATGGAGTAGCAGAGCATGTGATGGAATATAGAGTATGATGGGATTACATAGTGTGATGGAATATAGAGTATGATGGGATTACATAGTGTGATGGAATAGCAGAGTGTGTGTGATGTAATAGCAGAGAGTGTGATGGGATTACATAGTGTGATGGGATTACATAGTGTGATGGAATATAGAGTATGATGGGATTACATAGTGTGATGGAGTAGCAGAGCGTGTGATGGAATATAGAGTATGATGGGATTACATAGTGTGATGGAATAGCAGAGTATGATGGGATTACATAGTGTGATGGAATAGCAGAGTATGATGGGATTACATAGTGTGATGGAATATAGAGTATGATGGGATTACATAGTGTGATGGAATATAGAGTATGATGGGATTACATAGTGTGATGGAATATAGAGTATGATGGGATTACATAGTGTGATGGAATATAGAGTATGATGGGATTACATAGTGTGATGGAATATAGAGTATGATGGGATTACATAGTGTGATGGAATATAGAGTATGATGGGATTACATAGTGTGATGGAATATAGAGTATGATGGGATTACATAGTGTGATGGAATAGCAGAGTATGATGGGATTACATAGTGTGATGGAATAGCAGAGTATGATGGGATTACATAGTGTGATGGAATAGCAGAGTATGATGGGATTACATAGTGTGATGGAATAGCAGAGTATGATGGGATTACATAGTGTGATGGAATAGCAGAGAGTGTGATGGAATATAGAGTATGATGGGATTACATAGTGTGATGGAATAGCACAGAGTGTGATGGAATATAGAGTATGATGGGATTACATAGTGTGATGGAGTAGCAGAGCGTGTGATGGAATATAGAGTATGATGGGATTACATAGTGTGATGGAGTAGCAGAGAGTGTGATGGAATATAGAGTATGATGGGATTACATAGTGTGATGGAATAGCAGAGTGTGTGTGATGTAATAGCAGAGAGTGTGATGGGATTACATAGTGTGATGGGATTACATAGTGTGATGGAATATAGAGTATGATGGGATTACATAGAGTGATGGAGTAGCAGAGCGTGTGATGGAATATAGAGTATGATGGGATTACATAGTGTGATGGAATAGCAGAGTATGATGGGATTACATAGTGTGATGGAATAGCAGAGTATGATGGGATTACATAGTGTGATGGAATATAGAGTATGATGGGATTACATAGTGTGATGGAATATAGAGTATGATGGGATTACATAGTGTGATGGAATATAGAGTATGATGGGATTACATAGTGTGATGGAATATAGAGTATGATGGGATTACATAGTGTGATGGAATATAGAGTATGATGGGATTACATAGTGTGATGGAATATAGAGTATGATGGGATTACATAGTGTGATGGAATATAGAGTATGATGGGATTACATAGTGTGATGGAATATAGAGTATGATGGGATTACATAGTGTGATGGAATAGCAGAGTATGATGGGATTACATAGTGTGATGGAATAGCAGAGTATGATGGGATTACATAGTGTGATGGAATAGCAGAGTATGATGGGATTACATAGTGTGATGGAATAGCAGAGTATGATGGGATTACATAGTGTGATGGAATAGCAGAGAGTGTGATGGAATATAGAGTATGATGGGATTACATAGTGTGATGGAATAGCACAGAGTGTGATGGAATATAGAGTATGATGGGATTACATAGTGTGATGGAGTAGCAGAGCGTGTGATGGAATATAGAGTATGATGGGATTACATAGTGTGATGGAGTAGCAGAGAGTGTGATGGAATATAGAGTATGATGGGATTACATAGTGTGATGGAATATAGAGTATGATGGGATTACATAGTGTGATGGAATATAGAGTATGATGGGATTACATAGTGTGATGGAATATAGAGTATGATGGGATTACATAGTGTGATGGAATATAGAGTATGATGGGATTACATAGTGTGATGGAGTAGCAGAGCGTGTAATGGAATATAGAGTATGATGGGATTACATAGTGTGATGGAGTAGCAGAGAGTGTGATGGAATATAGAGTATGATGGGATTACATAGTGTGATGGAATATAGAGTATGATGGGATTACATAGTGTGATGGAATATAGAGTATGATGGGATTACATAGTGTGATGGAATATAGAGTATGATGGGATTACATAGTGTGATGGAGTAGCAGAGTGTGTGTGATGTAATAGCAGAGAGTATGATGGGATTACATAGTGCGATGGAATATAGAGTATGATGGGATTACATAGTGTGATGGAATAGCAGAGTATGATGGGATTACATAGTGTGATGGAATAGCAGAGTATGATGGGATTACATAGTGTGATGGAATATAGAGTATGATGGGATTACATAGTGTGATGGAGTAGCAGAGTGTGTGATGGAATATAGAGTATGATGGGATTACATAGTGTGATGGAATATAGAGTATGATGGGATTACATAGTGTGATGGAATAGCAGAGTATGATGGGATTACATAGTGTGATGGAGTAGCAGAGAGTGTGATGGAATATAGAGTATGATGGGATTACATAGTGTGATGGAATATAGAGTATGATGGGATTACATAGTGTGATGGAGTAGCAGAGTGTGTGTGATGGAATATAGAGTATGATGGGATTACATAGTGTGATGAAATAGCAGAGTATGATGGGATTACATAGTGTGATGGAATATAGAGTATGATGGGATTACATAGTGTGATGGAATAGCAGAGTATGATGGGATTACATAGTGTGATGGAATAGCAGACTATGATGGGATTACATAGTGTGATGGAATAGCAGAGAGTGTGATGGAATATAGCGTATGATGGGATTACATAGTGTGATGGAGTAGCAGAGAGTGTGATGGAATATAGAGTATGATGGGATTACATAGTGTGATGGAGTAGCAGAGAGTGTGATGGAATATAGAGTATGATGGGATTACATAGTGTGATGGAGTAGCAGAGAGTGTGATGGAATATAGAGTATGATGGGATTACATAGTGTGATGGAATATAGAGTATGATGGGATTACATAGTGTGATGGAGTAGCAGAGAGTGTGATGGAATATAGAGTATGATGGGATTACATAGTGTGATGGAATAGCAGAGAGTGTGATGGAATATAGAGTATGATGGGATTACATAGTGTGATGGAGTAGCAGAGAGTGTGATGGAATATAGAGTATGATGGGATTACATAGTGTGATGGAATAGCAGAGAGTGTGATGGAATATAGAGTATGATGGGATTACATAGTGTGATGGAATATAGAGTATGATGGGATTACATAGTGTGATGGAGTAGCAGAGCGTGTGATGGAATATAGAGTATGATGGGATTACATAGTGTGATGGAATATAGAGTATGATGGGATTACATAATGTGATGGAGTAGCAGAGAGTGTGATGGAATATAGAGTATGATGGGATTACATAGTGTGATGGAGTAGCAGAGTATGATGGGATTACATAGTGTGATGGAGTAGCAGAGTATGATGGGATTACATAGTGTGATGGAGTAGCAGAGTTAGTGTGATGGAATATAGAGTATGATGGGATTACATAGTGTGATGGAGTAGCAGAGAGTGTGATGGAATATAGAGTATGATGGGATTACATAGTGTGATGGAATATAGAGTATGATGGGATTACATAGTGTGATGGAATAGCAGAGCGTGTGATGGAATATAGAGTATGATGGGATTACATAGTGTGATGGAGTAGCAGAGAGTGTGATGGAATATAGAGTATGATGGGATTACATAGTGTGATGGAATATAGAGTATGATGGGATTACATAGTGTGATGGAATAGCAGAGCGTGTGATGGAATATAGAGTATGATGGGATTACATAGTGTGATGGAATATAGAGTATGATGGGATTACATAGTGTGATGGAATAGCAGAGTGTGTGATGGAATATCAGAGAGTGTGATGGAATAGCAGAGAGTGTGATGGAATTGCAGAGTGTGTGATGGAATTGCAGAGTGTGTGATGGAGTAGCAGGGAGTGTGATGGAATAGCAGAGAATGTGATGGAGTAGTAGAGAGTGTGATGGAGTAGCAGAGAGTGTGATGGAATATAGAGTATGATGGGATTACATAGTGTGATGGAATATAGAGTATGATGGGATTACATAGTGTGATGGAATAGCAGAGTGTGATGGAATATAGAGTATGATGGGATTACATAGTGTGATGGAGTAGCAGAGAGTGTGATTGAATATAGAGTATGATGGGATTACATAGTGTGATGGAGTAGCAGAGCGTGTGATGGAATATAGAGTATGATGGGATTACATAGTGTGATGGAATATAGAGTATGATGGGATTACATAGTGTGATGGAATAGCAGAGTGTGTGTGATGTAATAGCAGAGAGTGTGATGGGATTACATAGTGTGATGGGATTACATAGTGTGATGGAATATAGAGTATGATGGGATTACATAGTGTGATGGAGTAGCAGAGCGTGTGATGGAATATAGAGTATGATGGGATTACATAGTGTGATGGAATAGCAGAGTATGATGGGATTACATAGTGTGATGGAATAGCAGAGTATGATGGGATTACATAGTGTGATGGAATATAGAGTATGATGGGATTACATAGTGTGATGGAATATAGAGTATGATGGGATTACATAGTGTGATGGAATATAGAGTATGATGGGATTACATAGTGTGATGGAATATAGAGTATGATGGGATTACATAGTGTGATGGAATATAGAGTATGATGGGATTACATAGTGTGATGGAATATAGAGTATGATGGGATTACATAGTGTGATGGAATATAGAGTATGATGGGATTACATAGTGTGATGGAATAGCAGAGTATGATGGGATTACATAGTGTGATGGAATAGCAGAGTATGATGGGATTACATAGTGTGATGGAATAGCAGAGTATGATGGGATTACATAGTGTGATGGAATAGCAGAGTATGATGGGATTACATAGTGTGATGGAATAGCAGAGAGTGTGATGGAATATAGAGTATGATGGGATTACATAGTGTGATGGAATAGCACAGAGTGTGATGGAATATAGAGTATGATGGGATTACATAGTGTGATGGAGTAGCAGAGCGTGTGATGGAATATAGAGTATGATGGGATTACATAGTGTGATGGAGTAGCAGAGAGTGTGATGGAATATAGAGTATGATGGGATTACATAGTGTGATGGAATAGCAGAGTGTGTGTGATGTAATAGCAGAGAGTGTGATGGGATTACATAGTGTGATGGGATTACATAGTGTGATGGAATATAGAGTATGATGGGATTACATAGAGTGATGGAGTAGCAGAGCGTGTGATGGAATATAGAGTATGATGGGATTACATAGTGTGATGGAATAGCAGAGTATGATGGGATTACATAGTGTGATGGAATAGCAGAGTATGATGGGATTACATAGTGTGATGGAATATAGAGTATGATGGGATTACATAGTGTGATGGAATATAGAGTATGATGGGATTACATAGTGTGATGGAATATAGAGTATGATGGGATTACATAGTGTGATGGAATATAGAGTATGATGGGATTACATAGTGTGATGGAATATAGAGTATGATGGGATTACATAGTGTGATGGAATATAGAGTATGATGGGATTACATAGTGTGATGGAATATAGAGTATGATGGGATTACATAGTGTGATGGAATATAGAGTATGATGGGATTACATAGTGTGATGGAATAGCAGAGTATGATGGGATTACATAGTGTGATGGAATAGCAGAGTATGATGGGATTACATAGTGTGATGGAATAGCAGAGTATGATGGGATTACATAGTGTGATGGAATAGCAGAGTATGATGGGATTACATAGTGTGATGGAATAGCAGAGAGTGTGATGGAATATAGAGTATGATGGGATTACATAGTGTGATGGAATAGCACAGAGTGTGATGGAATATAGAGTATGATGGGATTACATAGTGTGATGGAGTAGCAGAGCGTGTGATGGAATATAGAGTATGATGGGATTACATAGTGTGATGGAGTAGCAGAGAGTGTGATGGAATATAGAGTATGATGGGATTACATAGTGTGATGGAATATAGAGTATGATGGGATTACATAGTGTGATGGAATATAGAGTATGATGGGATTACATAGTGTGATGGAATATAGAGTATGATGGGATTACATAGTGTGATGGAATATAGAGTATGATGGGATTACATAGTGTGATGGAGTAGCAGAGCGTGTAATGGAATATAGAGTATGATGGGATTACATAGTGTGATGGAGTAGCAGAGAGTGTGATGGAATATAGAGTATGATGGGATTACATAGTGTGATGGAATATAGAGTATGATGGGATTACATAGTGTGATGGAATATAGAGTATGATGGGATTACATAGTGTGATGGAATATAGAGTATGATGGGATTACATAGTGTGATGGAGTAGCAGAGTGTGTGTGATGTAATAGCAGAGAGTATGATGGGATTACATAGTGCGATGGAATATAGAGTATGATGGGATTACATAGTGTGATGGAATAGCAGAGTATGATGGGATTACATAGTGTGATGGAATAGCAGAGTATGATGGGATTACATAGTGTGATGGAATATAGAGTATGATGGGATTACATAGTGTGATGGAGTAGCAGAGTGTGTGATGGAATATAGAGTATGATGGGATTACATAGTGTGATGGAATATAGAGTATGATGGGATTACATAGTGTGATGGAATAGCAGAGTATGATGGGATTACATAGTGTGATGGAGTAGCAGAGAGTGTGATGGAATATAGAGTATGATGGGATTACATAGTGTGATGGAATATAGAGTATGATGGGATTACATAGTGTGATGGAGTAGCAGAGTGTGTGTGATGGAATATAGAGTATGATGGGATTACATAGTGTGATGAAATAGCAGAGTATGATGGGATTACATAGTGTGATGGAATATAGAGTATGATGGGATTACATAGTGTGATGGAATAGCAGAGTATGATGGGATTACATAGTGTGATGGAATAGCAGACTATGATGGGATTACATAGTGTGATGGAATAGCAGAGAGTGTGATGGAATATAGAGTATGATGGGATTACATAGTGTGATGGAGTAGCAGAGAGTGTGATGGAATATAGAGTATGATGGGATTACATAGTGTGATGGAGTAGCAGAGAGTGTGATGGAATATAGAGTATGATGGGATTACATAGTGTGATGGAGTAGCAGAGAGTGTGATGGAATATAGAGTATGATGGGATTACATAGTGTGATGGAATATAGAGTATGATGGGATTACATAGTGTGATGGAGTAGCAGAGAGTGTGATGGAATATAGAGTATGATGGGATTACATAGTGTGATGGAATAGCAGAGAGTGTGATGGAATATAGAGTATGATGGGATTACATAGTGTGATGGAGTAGCAGAGAGTGTGATGGAATATAGAGTATGATGGGATTACATAGTGTGATGGAATAGCAGAGAGTGTGATGGAATATAGAGTATGATGGGATTACATAGTGTGATGGAATATAGAGTATGATGGGATTACATAGTGTGATGGAGTAGCAGAGCGTGTGATGGAATATAGAGTATGATGGGATTACATAGTGTGATGGAATATAGAGTATGATGGGATTACATAATGTGATGGAGTAGCAGAGAGTGTGATGGAATATAGAGTATGATGGGATTACATAGTGTGATGGAGTAGCAGAGTATGATGGGATTACATAGTGTGATGGAGTAGCAGAGTATGATGGGATTACATAGTGTGATGGAGTAGCAGAGTTAGTGTGATGGAATATAGAGTATGATGGGATTACATAGTGTGATGGAGTAGCAGAGAGTGTGATGGAATATAGAGTATGATGGGATTACATAGTGTGATGGAATATAGAGTATGATGGGATTACATAGTGTGATGGAATAGCAGAGCGTGTGATGGAATATAGAGTATGATGGGATTACATAGTGTGATGGAGTAGCAGAGAGTGTGATGGAATATAGAGTATGATGGGATTACATAGTGTGATGGAATATAGAGTATGATGGGATTACATAGTGTGATGGAATAGCAGAGCGTGTGATGGAATATAGAGTATGATGGGATTACATAGTGTGATGGAATATAGAGTATGATGGGATTACATAGTGTGATGGAATAGCAGAGTGTGTGATGGAATATCAGAGAGTGTGATGGAATAGCAGAGAGTGTGATGGAATTGCAGAGTGTGTGATGGAATTGCAGAGTGTGTGATGGAGTAGCAGGGAGTGTGATGGAGTAGCAGAGAGTGTGATGGAGTAGCAGAGAGTGTGATGGAGTAGCAGAGTGTGTGATGGAGTAGCAGAGAGTGTGATGGAGTAGCAGAGAGTGTGATGGAGTAGCAGAGAGTGTGATGGAATAGCAGAGAGTGTGATGGAATAGCAGAGAGTGTGATGGAATAGCAGAGAGTGTGTGATGGAATGGCAGAGAGTGTGATGGAGTAGCAGAGAGTGTGATGGAATATAGAGTATGATGGAATAGCAGAGTGTGTGTGATGGAATATAGAGTATGATGGGATTACATAGTGTGATGGAATAGCAGAGTGTGTGTGATGGAATATAGAGTATGATGGGATTACATAGTGTGATGGAATATAGAGTATGATGGGATTACATAGTGTGATGGAGTAGCAGAGAGTGTGATGGAATATAGAGTATGATGGGATTACATAGTGTGATGGAGTAGCAGAGAGTGTGATGGAATATAGAGTATGATGGGATTACATAGTGTGATGGAGTAGCAGAGAGTGTGATGGAATAGCAGAGTATGATGGGATTACATAGTGTGATGGAGTAGCAGAGAGTGTGATGGAATAGCAGAGTGAGTGCGATGGAGTAGCAGAGAGTGTGATGGAATTGCAGAGTTAGTGTGATGGAATATAGAGTATGATGGGATTACATAGTGTGATGGAGTAGCAGAGATTGTGATGGAGTAGCAGAGCGTGTGATGGAATATAGAGTATGATGGGATTACATAGTGTGATGGAATAGCAGAGAGTGTGATGGAATATAGAGTATGATGGGATTACATAGTGTGATGGAGTAGCAGAGAGTGTGATGGAATATAGAGTATGATGGGATTACATAGTGTGATGGAATAGCAGAGAGTGTGATGGAATATAGAGTATGATGGGATTACATAGTGTGATGGAATATAGAGTATGATGGGATTACATAGTGTGATGGAGTAGCAGAGCGTGTGATGGAATATAGAGTATGATGGGATTACATAGTGTGATGGAATATAGAGTATGATGGGATTACATAGTGTGATGGAGTAGCAGAGAGTGTGATGGAATATAGAGTATGATGGGATTACATAGTGTGATGGAGTAGCAGAGTATGATGGGATTACATAGTGTGATGGAGTAGCAGAGTATGATGGGATTACATAGTGTGATGGAGTAGCAGAGTTAGTGTGATGGAATATAGAGTATGATGGGATTACATAGTGTGATGGAGTAGCAGAGAGTGTGATGGAATATAGAGTATGATGGGATTACATAGTGTGATGGAATATAGAGTATGATGGGATTACATAGTGTGATGGAATAGCAGAGCGTGTGATGGAATATAGAGTATGATGGGATTACATAGTGTGATGGAGTAGCAGAGAGTGTGATGGAATATAGAGTATGATGGGATTACATAGTGTGATGGAATATAGAGTATGATGGGATTACATAGTGTGATGGAATAGCAGAGCGTGTGATGGAATATAGAGTATGATGGGATTACATAGTGTGATGGAATATAGAGTATGATGGGATTACATAGTGTGATGGAATAGCAGAGTGTGTGATGGAATATCAGAGAGTGTGATGGAATAGCAGAGAGTGTGATGGAATTGCAGAGTGTGTGATGGAATTGCAGAGTGTGTGATGGAGTAGCAGGGAGTGTGATGGAGTAGCAGAGAGTGTGATGGAGTAGCAGAGAGTGTGATGGAGTAGCAGAGTGTGTGATGGAGTAGCAGAGAGTGTGATGGAGTAGCAGAGAGTGTGATGGAGTAGCAGAGAGTGTGATGGAATAGCAGAGAGTGTGATGGAATAGCAGAGAGTGTGATGGAATAGCAGAGAGTGTGTGATGGAATGGCAGAGAGTGTGATGGAGTAGCAGAGAGTGTGATGGAATATAGAGTATGATGGAATAGCAGAGTGTGTGTGATGGAATATAGAGTATGATGGGATTACATACATGTAGTGTGATGGAATAGCAAAGTGTGTGTGATGGAATATAGAGTATGATGGGATTACATAGTGTGATGGAATATAGAGTATGATGGGATTACATAGTGTGATGGAGTAGCAGAGAGTGTGATGGAATATAGAGTATGATGGGATTACATAGTGTGATGGAGTAGCAGAGAGTGTGATGGAATATAGAGTATGATGGGATTACATAGTGTGATGGAGTAGCAGAGAGTGTGATGGAATAGCAGAGTATGATGGGATTACATAGTGTGATGGAGTAGCAGAGAGTGTGATGGAATAGCAGAGTGAGTGCGATGGAGTAGCAGAGAGTGTGATGGAATTGCAGAGTTAGTGTGATGGAATATAGAGTATGATGGGATTACATAGTGTGATGGAGTAGCAGAGCGTGTGATGGAATATAGAGTATGATGGGATTACATAGTGTGATGGAATAGCAGAGTGTGTGTGATGGAATATAGAGTATGATGGGATTACATAGTGTGATGGAATAGTAGAGTGTGTGTGATGGAATATAGAGTATGATGGGATTACATAGTGTGATGGAGTAGCAGAGCGTGTGATGGAATATAGAGTATGATGGGATTACATAGTGTGATGGAATAGCAGAGAGTGTGATGGAATATAGAGTATGATGGGATTACATAGTGTGATGGAGAAGCAGAGCGTGTGATGGAATATAGAGTATGATGGGATTACATAGTGTGATGGAGTAGCAGAGTGTGTGTGATGGAATATAGAGTATGATGGGATTACATAGTGTGATGGAGTAGCAGAGTGTGTGTGATGGAATATAGAGTATGATGGGATTACATAGTGTGATGGAGTAGCAGAGAGTGTGATGGAATATAGAGTATGATGGGATTACATAGTGTGATGGAGTAGCAGAGAGTGTGATAGAATATAGAGTATGATGGGATTACATAGTGTGATGGAGTAGCAGAGAGTGTGATGGAATATAGAGTATGATGGGATTACATAGTGTGATGGAATAGCAGAGAGTGTGATGGAATATAGAGTATGATGGGATTACATAGTGTGATGGAGTAGCAGAGCGTGTGATGGAATATAGAGTATGATGGGATTACATAGTGTGATGGAATATACAGTAGAGTATGATGGGATTACATAGTGTGATGGAGTAGCAGAGAGTGTGATGGAATATAGAGTATGATGGGATTACATAGTGTGATGGAATATAGAGTATGATGGGATTACATAGTGTGATGGAGTAGCAGAGCGTGTGATGGAATATAGAGTATGATGGGATTACATAGTGTGATGGAATAGCAGAGCGTGTGATGGAATATAGAGTATGATGGGATTACATAGTGTGATGGAATAGCAGAGAGTGTGATGGAATATAGAGTATGATGGGATTACATAGTGTGATGGAATAGCAGAGAGTGTGATGGAATATAGAGTATGATGGGATTACATAGTGTGATGGAATATAGAGTATGATGGGATTACATAGTGTGATGGAGTAGCAGAGCGTGTGATGGAATATAGAGTATGATGGGATTACATAGTGTGATGGAGTAGCAGAGAGTGTGATGGAATATAGAGTATGATGGGATTACATAGTGTGATGGAATAGCAGAGTGTGTGTGATGGAATATAGAGTATGATGGGATTACATAGTGTGATGGAGTAGCAGAGAGTGTGATGGAATATAGAGTATGATGGGATTACATAGTGTGATGGAATATAGAGTATGATGGGATTACATAGTGTGATGGAATAGCAGAGAGTGTGATGGAATATAGAGTATGATGGGATTACATAGTGTGATGGAGTAGCAGAGCGTGTGATGGAATATAGAGTATGATGGGATTACATAGTGTGATGGAATATAGAGTATGATGGGATTACATAGTGTGATGGAGTAGCAGAGCGTGTGATGGAATATAGAGTATGATGGGATTACATAGTGTGATGGAGTAGCAGAGAGTGTGATGGAATATAGAGTATGATGGGATTACATAGTGTGATGGAGTAGCAGAGCGTGTGATGGAATATAGAGTATGATGGGATTACATAGTGTGATGGAATAGCAGAGAGTGTGATGGAATATAGAGTATGATGGGATTACATAGTGTGATGGAATAGCAGAGAGTGTGATGGAATATAGAGTATGATGGGATTACATAGTGTGATGGAGTAGCAGAGCGTGTGATGGAATATAGAGTATGATGGGAATACATAGTGTGATGGAATATAGAGTATGATGGGATTACATAGTGTGATGGAGTAGCAGAGAGTGTGATGGAATATAGAGTATGATGGGATTACATAGTGTGATGGAATAGCAGAGAGTGTGATGGAATATAGAGTATGATGGGATTACATAGTGTGATGGAGTAGCAGAGCGTGTGATGGAATATAGAGTATGATGGGATTACATAGTGTGATGGAATATAGAGTATGATGGGATTACATAGTGTGATGGAGTAGCAGAGCGTGTGATGGAATATAGAGTATGATGGGATTACATAGTGTGATGGAATAGCAGAGAGTGTGATGGAATATAGAGTATGATGGGATTACATAGTGTGATGGAGTAGCAGAGCGTGTGATGGAATATAGAGTATGATGGGATTACATAGTGTGATGGAATAGCAGAGAGTGTGATGGAATATAGAGTATGATGGGATTACATAGTGTGATGGAGTAGCAGAGCGTGTGATGGAATATAGAGTATGATGGGATTACATAGTGTGATGGAATATAGAGTTTGATGGGATTACATAGTGTGATGGAATATAGAGTATGATGGGATTACATAGTGTGATGGAGTAGCAGAGCGTGTGATGGAATATAGAGTATGATGGGATTACATAGTGTGATGGAATATAGAGTATGATGGGATTACATAGTGTGATGGAATAGCAGAGCGTGTGATGGAATATAGAGTATGATGGGATTACATAGTGTGATGGAGTAGCAGAGAGTGTGATGGAATATAGAGTATGATGGGATTACATAGTGTGATGGAGTAGCAGAGCGTGTGATGGAATATAGAGTATGATGGGATTACATAGTGTGATGGAATAGCAGAGAGTGTGATGGAATATAGAGTATGATGGGATTACATAGTGTGATGGAGTAGCAGAGCGTGTGATGGAATATAGAGTATGATGGGATTACATAGTGTGATGGAATAGCTGAGAGTGTGATGGAATATAGAGTATGATGGGATTACATAGTGTGATGGAATAGCAGAGTATGATGGGATTACATAGTGTGATGGAATAGCAGAGTGTGTGTGATGGAATATAGAGTATGATGGGATTACATAGTGTGATGGAATAGTAGAGAGTGTGATGGAAAATAGAGTATGATGGGATTACATAGTGTGATGGAGTAGCAGAGAGTGTGATGGAATATAGAGTATGATGGGATTACATAGTGTGATGGAATAGCAGAGCGTGTGATGGAATATAGAGTATGATGGGATTACATAGTGTGATGGAATAGCAGAGAGTGTGATGGAATATAGAGTATGATGGGATTACATAGTGTGATGGAATAGCAGAGAGTGTGATGGAATATAGAGTATGATGGGATTACATAGTGTGATGGAATATAGAGTATGATGGGATTACATAGTGTGATGGAGTAGCAGAGCGTGTGATGGAATATAGAGTATGATGGGATTACATAGTGTGATGGAGTAGCAGAGAGTGTGATGGAATATAGAGTATGATGGGATTACATAGTGTGATGGAATAGCAGAGTGTGTGTGATGGAATATAGAGTATGATGGGATTACATAGTGTGATGGAGTAGCAGAGAGTGTGATGGAATATAGAGTATGATGGGATTACATAGTGTGATGGAATATAGAGTATGATGGGATTACATAGTGTGATGGAGTAGCAGAGAGTGTGATGGAATATAGAGTATGATGGGATTACATAGTGTGATGGAGTAGCAGAGCGTGTGATGGAATATAGAGTATGATGTGATTACATAGTGTGATGGAATATAGAGTATGATGGGATTACATAGTGTGATGGAGTAGCAGAGCGTGTGATGGAATATAGAGTATGATGGGATTACATAGTGTGATGGAGTAGCAGAGAGTGTGATGGAATATAGAGTATGATGGGATTACATAGTGTGATGGAGTAGCAGAGCGTGTGATGGAATATAGAGTATGATGGGATTACATAGTGTGATGGAATAGCAGAGAGTGTGATGGAATATAGAGTATGATGGGATTACATAGTGTGATGGAATAGCAGAGAGTGTGATGGAATATAGAGTATGATGGGATTACATAGTGTGATGGAGTAGCAGAGCGTGTGATGGAATATAGAGTATGATGGGAATACATAGTGTGATGGAATATAGAGTATGATGGGATTACATAGTGTGATGGAGTAGCAGAGAGTGTGATGGAATATAGAGTATGATGGGATTACATAGTGTGATGGAATAGCAGAGAGTGTGATGGAATATAGAGTATGATGGGATTACATAGTGTGATGGAGTAGCAGAGCGTGTGATGGAATATAGAGTATGATGGGATTACATAGTGTGATGGAATATAGAGTATGATGGGATTACATAGTGTGATGGAGTAGCAGAGCGTGTGATGGAATATAGAGTATGATGGGATTACATAGTGTGATGGAATAGCAGAGAGTGTGATGGAATATAGAGTATGATGGGATTACATAGTGTGATGGAGTAGCAGAGCGTGTGATGGAATATAGAGTATGATGGGATTACATAGTGTGATGGAATAGCAGAGAGTGTGATGGAATATAGAGTATGATGGGATTACATAGTGTGATGGAGTAGCAGAGCGTGTGATGGAATATAGAGTATGATGGGATTACATAGTGTGATGGAATATAGAGTTTGATGGGATTACATAGTGTGATGGAATATAGAGTATGATGGGATTACATAGTGTGATGGAGTAGCAGAGCGTGTGATGGAATATAGAGTATGATGGGATTACATAGTGTGATGGAATATAGAGTATGATGGGATTACATAGTGTGATGGAATAGCAGAGCGTGTGATGGAATATAGAGTATGATGGGATTACATAGTGTGATGGAATAGCTGAGAGTGTGATGGAATATAGAGTATGATGGGATTACATAGTGTGATGGAATAGCAGAGTATGATGGGATTACATAGTGTGATGGAATAGCAGAGTGTGTGTGATGGAATATAGAGTATGATGGGATTACATAGTGTGATGGAATAGTAGAGAGTGTGATGGAATATAGAGTATGATGGGATTACATAGTGTGATGGAATATAGAGTATGATGGGATTACATAGTGTGATGGAGTAGCAGAGCGTGTGATGGAATATAGAGTATGATGGGATTACATAGTGTGATGGAGTAGCAGAGAGTGTGATGGAATATAGAGTATGATGGGATTACATAGTGTGATGTAGTAGCAGAGCGTGTGATGGAATATAGAGTATGATGGGATTACATAGTGTGATGGAATATAGAGTATGATGGGATTACATAGTGTGATGGAATAGCAAAGCGTGTGATGGAATATAGAGTATGATGAGATTACATAGTGTGATGGAGTAGCAGAGAGTGTGATGGAATATAGAGTATGATGGGATTACATAGTGTGATGGAGTAGCAGAGCGTGTGATGGAATATAGAGTATGATGGGATTACATAGTGTGATGGAGTAGCAGAGCGTGTGATGGAATATAGAGTATGATGGGATTACATAGTGTGATGGAATAGCAGAGAGTGTGATGGAATATAGAGTATGATGGGATTACATAGTGTGATGGAGTAGCAGAGCGTGTGATGGAATATAGAGTATGATGGGATTACATAGTGTGATGGAATAGCAGAGAGTGTGATGGAATATAGAGTATGATGGGATTACATAGTGTGATGGAATAGCAGAGTATGATGGGATTACATAGTGTGATGGAGTAGCAGAGCGTGTGATGGAATATAGAGTATGATGGGATTACATAGTGTGATGGAGTAGCAGAGCGTGTGATGGAATATAGAGTATGATGGGATTACATAGTGTGATGAAATATAGAGTATGATGGGATTACATAGTGTGATGGAGTAGCAGAGCGTGTGATGGAATATAGAGTATGATGGGATTACATAGTGTGATGGAGTAGCAGAGCGTGTGATGGAATATAGAGTATGATGGGATTACATAGTGTGATGGAATAGCAGAGAGTGTGATGGAATATAGAGTATGATGGGATTACATAGTGTGATGGAATAGCAGAGTATGATGGGATTACATAGTGTGATGGAGTAGCAGAGCGTGTGATGGAATATAGAGTATGATGGGATTACATAGTGTGATGGAATATAGAGTATGATGGGATTACATAGTGTGATGGAATAGCAGAGAGTGTGATGGAATATAGAGTATGATGGGATTACATAGTGTGATGGAATATAGAGTATGATGGGATTACATAGTGTGATGGAGTAGCAGAGCGTGTGATGGAATATAGAGTATGATGGGATTACATAGTGTGATGGAGTAGCAGAGGAATAACATATCAGAAGGAAGGCCCCGCACAGGGCACGGCAGTGTTAACGTCCGCACTGCATCGCAGACCCAGATCGGAGCGATAACGCCTGTCCTTTCACATTCCATCGTATATAATTAAATCTCCCTCGCCCCCCGCTGAGTACAGGGTGTGCGCAGACCGGCTCATACCGGTCACAGCCTCCCGCAGTACCCTCATGCATGAACACGTTCCCATACTGTCCTTACACCCTCTGCCCCTCCTTACATCTCACCCTAATATCTCACTATACCCTCCTTACATCTCACCCTAATATCTCACTATACCCTCCCCTGCCCCTCCTTACATCTCACCCTAATATCTCACTATACCCTCCTTACATCTCACCCTAATATCTCACTATACCCTCCTTACATCTCACCCTAATATCTCACTATACCCTCCTCTGACCCTCCTTACATCTCACCCTAATATCTCACTATACCCTCCTTACATCTCACCCTAATATCTCACTATACCCTCCTCTGACCCTCCTTACATCTCACCCTAATATCTCATTATACCCTCCTTACATCTCACCCTAATATCTCACTATACCCTCCTTACATCTCACCCTAATATCTCACTATACCCTCCTTACATTTCACCCTAATATCTCACTATACCCTCCTTACATCTCACCCTAATATCTCACTATACCCTCCTTACATCTCACCCTAATATCTCACTATACCCTCCTTACATCTCACCCTAATCTCTCACTATACCCTCCTTACATCTCACCCTAATATCTCACTATACCCTCCTTACATCTCACCCTATTATCTCACTATACACCCCTCTGCCCCTCCTTACATCTTACCCCAATATCTCACTATACACCCCTCTGCCCCTCCTTACATCTTACCCCAATATCTCACTATACACCCCTCTGCCCCTCCTTACATCTCACCCTAATATCTTACTATACCCTCCTTACATCTCACCCTATCTCACTATACCCTCCTTACATCTCACCCTAATATATCACTATACACCCCTCTGCCCCTCCTTACATCTCACCCTAATATCTCACTATACCCCCTCTGTCCCTCCTTACATCTCACCCTAATATCTCACTATACCCTCCTCTGTCCCTTCTTACATCTCACCCTAATATCTCACTATACCCTCCTCTGCCCATCCTTACATCTCACCCTAATATCTCACTATACCCTCCTCTGCCCCTCCTCACATCTCACCCTAATATCTCACTATACCCTCCTTACAGCTCACCCTAATATCTCACTATACCCTCCTCTGCCCCTCCTTACATCTCACCCTAATATCTCACTAGACCCTCCTCTGCCCCTCCTTACATCTCACCCTAATATCTCACTATACACCTGCCCCTCCTTACATCTCACCCTAATATCTCACTATACCCTCCTTACAGCTCACCCTAATATCTCACTATACCCTCCTCTGCCCCTCCTTACATCTCACCCTAATATCTCACTAAACACCTGCCCCTCCTTACATCTCACCCTAATCTATCACTATACCCTCCTCTGCCCCTCCTTACTTCACACCCTAATATCTCACTATACCCTCCTCTGCCACTCTTTACATCTCACCCTAATATCTCACTATACCCTCCTCTGCCCCTCCTTACATCTCACCCTAATATCTCACTATACACTCCTCTGCCCCTCCTTACATCTCACCCTAATATCTCACTATACCCTCCTCTGCCCCTCCTTACATCTCACCCTAATATCTCACTATACCATCCTCTGCCCCTCCTTACATCTCACCCTAATATCTCACTATACCCTCCTCTGCCCATCCTTACATCTCCCCCTAATATCTCACTATACCCTCCTAACATCTCACCCTAATATCTCACTATACCCTCCTCTGCCCCTCCTTACATCTCACCCTAATATCTCACTATACCCTCCTCTGCCCATCCTTACATCTCCCCCTAATATCTCACTATACCCTCCTAACATCTCACCCTAATATCTCACTATACCCTCCTCTGCCCCTCATTACATCTCACACTAATATCTCACTATACCATCCTCTGCCCCTCCTTACATCTCACCCTAATATCTCACTATACCCTCCTCTGCCCCTACTTACATCTCACCCTAATATCTCACTATACCCTCCTCTGCCCCTCCTTACATCTCACCCTAATATCTCACTATACCCCCCTCTGCTCCTCCTTACATCTCACACTAATATCTCACTATACCCTCCTCTGTCCCTCCTTACATCTCACCCCAATATCTCGCAATACCCTCCTCTGTCCCTCCTTACATCTCACCCTAATATCTCACTATACCCTCCTCTGCCCCTCCTTACATCTCACCCTAATATCTCACTATACCATCCTCTGCCCCTCCTTACATCTCACCCTAATATCTCATTATACACTCCTCTGCCTCTCCTTACATCTCACCCTAATATCTCACTATACACTCCTCTGCCTCTCCTTACATCTCACCCTAATATCTCACTATACCCTCCTCTGCCCCTCCTTACATCTCACCCTATCTCACTATACCCTCCTCTGCCCCTCCTTACATATCACCCTAATATCTCACTATACCATCCTCAGCCCCTCCTTACAGTACATCTCACCCCAATATCTCACAATACCCTCCTCTGTCCCTCCTTACATCTCACCCTAGTATCTCACTATACCCTCCTCTGCCCCTCCTTACATCTCACCCTAATATCTCACTATACACTCCTCTGCCTCTCCTTACATCTCACCCTAATATCTCACTATACCCTCCTCTGTCCCTCCTTACATCTCACCCTAATATCTCACTATACCCTCCTCTGTCCCTCCTTACATCTCACCCTAATATCTCACTATACCCTCCTCTGTCCCTCCTTACATCTCACCCTAATATCTCACTATACCCTCCTCTGCCCCTCCTTACATCTCACCCTAATATCTCACTATACCACCCTCTGCCCCTCCTTACATCTCACCCTAATATCTCACTATACCCCCCTCTGCCCCTCCTTACATCTCACCCTAATATTTCACTATACTCTCCTCTGCCCCTCCTTACATCTCACCCTAATATCTCATTATACACTCCTCTGCCTCTCCTTACATCTCACCCTAATATCTCACTATACACTCCTCTGCCTCTCCTTACATCTCACCCTAATATCTCACTATACCCTCCTCTGCCCCTCCTTACATCTCACCCTATCTCACTATACCCTCCTCTGCCCCTCCTTACATATCACCCTAATATCTCACTATACCATCCTCAGCCCCTCCTTACAGTACATCTCACCCCAATATCTCACAATACCCTCCTCTGTCCCTCCTTACATCTCACCCTAGTATCTCACTATACCCTCCTCTGCCCCTCCTTACATCTCACCCTAATATCTCACTATACACTCCTCTGCCTCTCCTTACATCTCACCCTAATATCTCACTATACCCTCCTCTGCTCCTCCTTACATCTCACCCTAATATCTCACTATACCCTCCTCTGTCCCTCCTTACATCTCACCCTAATATCTCACTATACACTCCTCTGCCTCTCCTTACATCTCACCCTAATATCTCACTATACCCTCCTCTGTCCCTCCTTACATCTCACCCTAATATCTCACTATACCCTCCTCTGTCCCTCCTTACATCTCACCCTAATATCTCACTATACCCTCCTCTGTCCCTCCTTACATCTCACCCTAATATCTCACTATACCCTCCTCTGCCCCTCCTTACATCTCACCCTAATATCTCACTATACCACCCTCTGCCCCTCCTTACATCTCACCCTAATATCTCACTATACCCCCCTCTGCCCCTCCTTACATCTCACCCTAATATTTCACTATACTCTCCTCTGCCCCTCCTTACATCTCATTCTAATATCTCACTATACCCTCCTCTACCCCTCCTTACATCTCACCCTAATCTCTCACTATACCCTCCTTACATCTCACCCTAATATCTCACTACACCCTCCTTACATCTCACTCTAATATCTCACTATACCTTCCTCTGCCGCTCTGTAAATTTATATCTCTCTATAGAGTTATAGGGAGCGGGTATATGGGGTAATAGGAGGAGTTATAGGGAGAGGTTATATGGGGTAATAGGAGGAGTAATAGGGAGCGGTTTATATGGGGTAATAGGAGGAGTTATAGGGAGGGGGTATATGGGGTAATAGGAGGAGTTATAGGGAGCGGTTATATGGGGTAATAGGAGGAGTTATAGGGAGCGGTTATATGGGGTAATAGGAGGAGTTATAGGGAGCGGTAATATGGGGTAATAGGAGGAGTTATAGGGAGAGGTTATATGGGGTAATAGAAGGAGTTATAGGGAGGGGTTATATGGGGTAATAGGAGGAGATATAGGGAGCGGGTATATGGGGTAATAGGATGAGTTATAGGGAGCGGTTATATGGGGTAATAGGAGGAGTTATAGGGAGGGGTTATACGGGGTAATAGGATGAGTTATAGGGAGAGGTTATATGGGGTAATAGGAGGAGTTATAGGGAGCGGGTACATGGGGTAATAGGAGGAGTTATAGGGAGCGGTTATATCGGGTAATAGGAGGAGTTATAGGGAGAGGTTATATGGGGTAATAGGAGGAGTTATAGGGAGAGGTTATATGGGATAATAGGAGGAGTTATAGGGAGTGGTTATATGGGGTAATAGGAGGAGTTATAGGGAGCGGCTATATGGGGTAATAGGAGGAGTTATAGGGAGAGGGTATATGGGGTAATAGGAGGAGTTATAGGGAGAGGGTATATGGGGTAATAGGAGGAGTTATAGGGAGAGGGTATATGGGGTAATAGGAGGAGTTATAGGGAGCGGGTATATGGGGTAATAGGAGGAGTTATAGGGAGAGGTTATATGGGGTAATAGGAGGAGTTATAGGGAGCGGGTATATGGGGTAATAGGAGGAGTTATAGGGAGGGGGTATATGGGGTAATAGGAGGAGTTATAGGGAGCGGGTATATGGGGTAATAGGAGGAGTTATAGGGAGCGGGTATATGGGGTAATAGGAGGAGTTATAGGGAGCGGGTATATGGGGTAATAGGAGGAGTTATAGGGAGAGGTTATATGGGGTAATAGGAGGAGATATAGGGAGGGGTTATATGGGGTAATAGGAGGAGTTATAGGGAGCGGGTATATGGGGTAATAGGAGGCATATAGGGAGAGGTTATATGGGGTAATAGGAGGAGTTATAGGGAGCGGGTATATGGGGTAATAGGAGGAGTTATAGGGAGAGGTTATATGGGGTAATAGATGGAGTTATAGGGAGCGGGTATATGGGGTAATAGGAGGAGGTATAGGGAGAGGTTATATGGGGTAATAGAGAGATATATTCTTGCAGGCGAGCCTCCTGGTTTCCCGGTACAGATGGGGTGGTACCTGCCTGCTGTGGGAACCCCGTTGCATGCGCGGGGAGGGGCGGAGGTGACATCCTGAGAAGATCCCCTCCCTGTGCCCAGGACATTAATAATCCGCCAGGAATGTACATGGGGCTCTCGGAATTTTCCAAAGCACATTCCTTTCCCACAGCTCAGGAACCGGGCCGGGGCAGCCGGCGCTGACAGGTCCCCGTACCTTTACCCCTCATCAAATATAATAAAGGGGGCATCTCTGGGGATGGAGGGGTAAGAGGGCCGGGGACGGCAGTGTGTGCGATGCGGAGGGGCCCGAGAAATGCTTCACACCATGTCAGTCTGAAACGCTCTCGCTCTGCCTCACACCACGTCTCCCCTTCTCTCTATTCATTCTCCTCTCCCCTCTCTCTCTCTCTCTCTCTATCTCTCTCTCTCCTCTATTTTCCTCTCCCATCTCTCTCTTCTCTCCCCTCTCTCTCTCTCTTTCTCTCACTTTCTCTCTCTCTCCCTCTCTCTCTCTCTCTCTCTCTCTCTCTCTCTCTCTCTCTCTCTCTCTCTCTCTCTCTCTCTCTCTCTCTCTCTCTTTCTCTCACTTTCTCTCTCTCTCCCTCTCTCTCTCTCTCTCCCTCTCTCTCTCTCTCTCTCTCTCTCTCTCTCTCTCTCTCTCTCTCTCCCCTCTATCTCCCTCTATCTCTCTCTTTCTCTCACTTTCTCTCTCTCTCCATCTCCATTTTCCTCTCTCTCTCTCTCCGTCTCTCTCTCTCCCCTCTATTTTCCTCTCCCATCTCTCTCTTCTCTCCCCTCTCTCTATCTCCTCTCTTTCTTCATATTTGGGGCAGTACATGAGGAAATGGCTCTCACTTCCCATCAGGCCCATGTCACATTGCTGACAGATCTGCTTTCCTGGTCTGTCTGTGCCGGCATCTCTCCTTCTCTCTCTGTCTCTTTCTCTCTCTCCTCATCTTTCTCTCCTCATCTTTCTCTCTCACTCTCTCACTCTCTCCCCATCTCCCTCTCCCCCTCTTTCTTTTTCTCTCTTTCATTTCTCTCTCTCTCTCTCTCTCTCTCTCTCTCTCTCTCTCTCTCTCTCTCTCTCTCTCTCTCTCTCTCTCTCTCTCTCTCTCTTCCCCCCCCCTCTCTTTCTTTCCCCCCCCTCTCTCTCTCTCTCTTTCCCCCCCTCTCTCTCTCTCTTTCCCCCCCCCCTCTCTCTCTTTCCCCCCCTCTCTCTCCCCCTCTCACTTCACCTTTCCCGGCATGACAGAGAAACATGTCAGTATTGCTAAAGAAGCAATAACAGCGGGTAGACATTGATTTCAGCCCCGGGGACCCCCTGCTTCCCGAGATACAGGCCCCGGTATGGTGTGCCGGTATCCCCCTGCTTCCCAAGATACAGGCCCCGGTATGGTGTGCCGGTATCCCCCTGCTTCCCAAGATACAGGCCCCGATATGGTGTGCCGGTATCCCCCTGCTTCCCAAGATACAGGCCCCGGTATGGTGTGCCGGTATCCCCCTGCTTCCCGAGATACAGGCCCCGGTATGGTGTGCCGGTATCCCCCTGCTTCCCGAGATACAGGCCCCGGTATGGTGTGCCGGTATCCCCCTGCAATGTTTAAATCTCCAGCGTCACGTGACCGGGAGATTTAAATGCACAGGAGATACCGGCACCCCATACCGGGGTCACACCATACCGGGGTCACACCATACCGGGGTCACCCCATACCGGGGTCATACCATACCGGGGTCACACCATACCGGGGTCACACCATACCGGGGTCACCCCATACCGGGGTCACACCATACCGGGGTCACACCATACCGGGGTCACCCCATACCGGGGTCACCCCATACCGGGCCCCATACCGGGGTCACACCATACCGGGCCCCATACCGGGGTCACACCATACCGGGGTCACACCATATTGGGGTCACACCATACCGGGGTCACACCATACCGGGGTCACCCCATACCGGGGTCACCCCATACCGGGGTCACCCCACACCGGGCCCCATACCGGGGTCACACCATACCGGGCCCCATACCGGGGTCACACCATACCGGGGTCACCCCATACCGGGCCCCATACCGGGGTCACACCATACCGGGCCCCATACCGGGGTCACACCATACCGGGGTCACCCCAAACCGGGGCCCCATACCGGGGCCCCATACCGGGGTCACACCATACCGGGGTCACCCCACACCGGGGCCCCATACCGGGGTCACACCATACCGGGCCCCATACCGGGGTCACACCATACCGGGGTCACCCCATACCGGGCCCCATACCGGGGTCACACCATACCGGGCCCCATACCGGGGTCACACCATACCGGGGTCACCCCAAACCGGGGCCCCATACCGGGGCCCCATACCGGGGTCACACCATACCGGGGTCACCCCACACCGGGGCCCCATACCGGGGTCACCCCACACCGGGACCCCATACCGGGGTCACCCCACACCGGGGCCCCATACCGGGGCCCCATACCGGCACCCCATACCGGGGTCACCCCACACCGGGGCCCCATACCGGGGCCCCATACTGGGGCCCCATACCGGCACCCCATACCGGGGCCCCATACCGGCACCCCATACCGGGGCCCCATACCGGCACCCCATACCGGGGCCCCATACCGGCACCCCATACCGGGGCCCCATACCGGCACCCCATACCGGGGCCCCATACCGGGGCCTGTATGGCCCTGGAGATGCAGCGTCTCTCTGTGCAGGGAGTTCGCCTGTAAGAGCTGTGCAGGGAGATGCAGCTCTCTCTGTGCAGGGAGATCGCCTGTAAGAGCTGTGCAGGGAGATGCAGCTTCTCTCTGTGCAGGGAGATCGCCTGTAAGAGCTGTGCAGGGAGATGCAGCTCTCTCTGTGCAGGGAGATCGCCTGTAAGAGCTGTGCAGGGAGATGCAGCTCTCTCTGTGCAGGGAGATCGCCTGTAAGAGCAGTGCAGGGAGATGCAGCTTCTCTCTGTGCAGGGAGATCGCCTGTAAGAGCTGTGCAGGGAGATGCAGCTCTCTCTGTGCAGGGAGATCGCCTGTAAGAGCTGTGCAGGGAGATGCAGCTCTCTCTGTGCAGGGAGATCGCCTGTAAGAGCTGTGCAGGGAGATGCAGCTTCTCTCTGTGCAGGGAGATCGCCTGTAAGAGCTGTGCAGGGAGATGCAGCTCTCTCTGTTCAGGGAGATGCAGCTCTCTGTGCAGGGAGAGGCGGCTCTCTCTGTGCAGGGAGATGCAGCGTCTCTCTGTGCAGGGAGATCGCCTGTAAGAGCTGTGCAGGGAGATCTCCTGTAAGAGCTGTGCAGGGAGATCGCCTGTAAGAGCTGTGCAGGGAGATGCAGCTCTCTCTGTGCAGGGAGATCGCCTGTAAGAGCTGTGCAGGGAGATACAGCTCTCTCTGTGCAGGGAGATGCAGTGTGTCTCTGTGCAGGGAGAGGCAGCGTCTCTCTGTGCAGGGAGATCGCCTGTAAGAGCTGTGCAGGGAGAGACAGAGTCTCTCTGTGCAGGGAGATCGCCTGTAAGAGCTGTGCAGGGAGATGCGGCTCTCTCTGTGCAGGGAGATCGCCTGTAAGAGCTGTGCAGGGAGATGCAGCTCTCTCACTGTGCAGGGAGATCGCCTGTAAGAGCTGTGCAGGGAGATGCAGCGTCTCTCTGTGCAGGGAGATCGCCTGTAAGAGCTGTGCAGGGAGATGCAGCTCTCTCTGTGCAGGGAGATCGCCTGTAAGAGCTGTGCAGGGAGATGCAGCTTCTCTCTGTGTAGGGAGATTGCCTGTAAGAGCTGTGCAGGGAGATGCAGCTCTCTCTGTGCAGGGAGATACAGTGTCTCTCTGTGCAGGGAGATCGCCTGTAAGAGCTGTGCAGGGAGATCGCCTGTAAGAGCTGTGCAGGGAGAGGCGGCTCTCTCTGTGCAGGGAGATCGCCTGTAAGAGCTGTGCAGGGAGATGCAGCTCTCTCTGTGCAGGGAGATCGCCTGTGAGAGCTGTGCAGGGAGATGCGGCTCTCTCTGTGCAGGGAGATCGCCTGTGAGAGCTGTGCAGGGAGATGCAGCTTCTCTCTGTGCAGGGAGATCGCCTGTAAGAGCTGTGCAGGGAGATGCAGCTCTCTCTGTGCAGGGAGATACAGTGTCTCTCTGTGCAGGGAGATCGCCTGTAAGAGCTGTGCAGGGAGATGCAGCTCTCTCTGTGCAGGGAGATCGCCTGTAAGAGCTGTGCAGGGAGATGCAGCGTCTCTCTTTGCAGGGAGCTCGCCTGTAAGAGCTGTGCAGGGAGATGCAGCTCTCTCTGTGCAGGGAGATCGCCTGTAAGAGCTGTGCAGTGAGATGCAGCGTCTCTCTGTGCAGGGAGATCGCCTGTAAGAGCTGTGCAGGGAGATGCAGCTCTCTCTGTGCAGGGAGATCGCCTGTAAGAGCTGTGCAGGGAGATGCAGCTTCTCTCTGTGCAGGGAGATCGCCTGTAAGAGCTGTGCAGGGAGATGCAGCTCTCTCTGTGCAGGGAGATCGCCTGTAAGAGCTGTGCAGGGAGATGCAGCTTCTCTCTGTGCAGGGAGATCGCCTGTAAGAGCTGTGCAGGGAGATGCAGCTCTCTCTGTGCAGGGAGATACAGTGTCTCTCTGTGCAGGGAGATCGCCTGTAAGAGCTGTGCAGGGAGATGCAGCTCTCTCTGTGCAGGGAGATCGCCTGTAAGAGCTGTGCAGGGAGATCGCCTGTAAGAGCTGTGCAGGGAGATGCAGCGTCTCTCTGTGCAGGGAGATCGCCTGTAAGAGCTGTGTAGGGAGATGCAGCGTCTCTCTGTGCAGGGAGATCGCCTGTAAGAGCTGTTCAGGGAGATGCAGCTCTCTGTGCAGGGAGAGGCGGCTCTCTCTGTGCAGGGAGATGCAGCGTCTCTCTGTGCAGGGAGATCGCCTGTAAGAGCTGTGCAGGGAGATCTCCTGTAAGAGCTGTGCAGGGAGATCGCCTGTAAGAGCTGTGCAGGGAGATCGCCTGTAAGAGCTGTGCAGGGAGATCTCCTGTAAGAGCTGTGCAGGGAGATGCAGCTTCTCTCTGTGCAGGGAGATCGTCTGTGAGAGCTGTGCAGGGAGATGCAGCTCTCTGGGCAGGGAGATCGCCTGTAAGAGCTGTGCAGGGAGATGCAGCTTCTCTCTGTGCAGGGAGATGCGGCTCTCTCTGTGCAGGGAGATCGCCTGTGAGAGCTGTGCAGGGAGATGCATCTCTCTCTGTGCAGGGAGATCGCCTGTAAGAGCTGTGCAGGGAGATGCAGCGTCTCTCTGTGCAGGGAGATCGCCTGTAAGAGCTGTGCAGGGAGAGGCAGAGTCTCTCTGTGCAGGGAGATCGTCTGTAAGAGCTGTGCAGGGAGATGCGGCTCTCTCTGTGCAGGGAGATCGCCTGTGAGAGCTGTGCATGGAGATGCAGCTCTCTCTGTGCAGGGAGATCGCCTGTAAGAGCTGTGCAGTGAGATGCAGCGTCTCTCTGTGCAGGGAGATCGCCTGTAAGAGCTGTGCAGGGAGATGCAGCTCTCTCTGTGCAGGGAGATCGCCTGTAAGATCTGTGCAGGGAGATGCAGCTTCTCTCTGTGCAGGGAGATCGCCTGTAAGAGCTGTGCAGGGAGATGCAGCTCTCTCTGTGCAGGGAGATCGCCTGTAAGAGCTGTGCAGGGAGATCGCCTGTAAGAGCTGTGCAGGGAGATGCGGCTCTCTCTGTGCAGGGAGATGCGGCTCTCTCTGTGCAGGGAGATCGCCTGTAAGAGCTGTGTAGGGAGATGCAGCTCTCTCTGTTCAGGGAGATGCAGCTCTCTGTGCAGGGAGAGGCGGCTCTCTCTGTGCAGGGAGATGCAGCGTCTCTCTGTGCAGGGAGATCGCCTGTAAGAGCTGTGCAGGGAGATCTCCTGTAAGAGCTGTGCAGGGAGATCGCCTGTAAGAGCTGTGCAGGGAGATCGCCTGTAAGAGCTGTGCAGGGAGATGCAGCTCTCTCTGTGCAGGGAGATGCAGTGTGTCTCTGTGCAGGGAGAGGCAGCGTCTCTCTGTGCAGGGAGATCGCCTGTAAGAGCTGTGCAGGGAGAGACAGAGTCTCTCTGTGCAGGGAGATCGCCTGTAAGAGCTGTGCAGGGAGATGCGGCTCTCTCTGTGCAGGGAGATCGCCTGTGAGAGCTGTGCAGGGAGATGCATCTCTCTCTGTGCAGGGAGATCGCCTGTAAGAGCTGTGCAGTGAGATGCAGCGTCTCTCTGTGCAGGGAGATCGCCTGTAAGAGCTGTGCAGGGAGATGCATCTCTCTCTGTGCAGGGAGATCGCCTGTAAGAGCTGTGCAGTGAGATGCAGCGTCTCTCTGTGCAGGGAGATCGCCTGTAAGAGCTGTGCAGGGAGATGCATCTCTCTCTGTGCAGGGAGATCGCCTGTAAGAGCTGTGCATGGAGATGCAGCTCTCTCTGTGCAGGGAGATCGCCTGTAAGAGCTGTGCAGGGAGATGCAGCGTCTCTCTGTGCAGGGAGATCGCCTGTAAGAGCTGTGCAGGGAGATGCAGCTCTCTCTGTGCAGGGAGATCGCCTGTAAGAGCTGTGCAGGGAGATGCAGCTCTCTCTGTGCAGGGAGATACAGTGTCTCTCTGTGCAGGGAGATCGCCTGTAAGAGCTGTGCAGGGAGATGCAGCTCTCTCTGTGCAGGGAGATCGCCTGTAAGAGCTGTGCAGGGAGATGCAGCTTCTCTCTGTGCAGGGAGATCACCTGTAAGAGCTGTGCAGGGAGATCTCCTGTAAGAGCTGTGCAGGGAGATGCAGCTTCTCTCTGTGCAGGGAGATCGCCTGTAAGAGCTGGGCAGGGAGATGCAGCTCTCTCTGTGCAGGGAGATCGCCTGTAAGAGCTGTGCAGGGAGATGCGGCTCTCTCTGTGCAGGGAGATACAGTGTCTCTCTGTGCAGGGAGATCGCCTGTAAGAGCTATTCAGGGAGAGGCGGCTCTCTCTATGCAGGGAGATCGCCTGTAAGAGCTTTGCAGGGAGATGCAGTGTCTCTCTGTGCAGGGAGATCGCCTGTAAGAGCTGTGCAGAGAGATGCATCTCTCTCTGTGCAGGGAGATCGCCTGTAAGAGCTGTGCAGGGAGATGCAACTCTCTCTGTGCAGGGAGATCGCCTGTAAGAGCTGTGCAGGGAGATGCAGCTTCTCTCTGTGCAGGGAGATCGCCTGTAAGAGCTGTGCAGGGAGATGCAGCTTCTCTCTGTGCAGGGAGATCGCCTGTAAGAGCTGTGCAGGGAGATGCAGCTCTCTCTGTGCAGGGAGATACAGTGTCTCTCTGTGCAGGGAGATCGCCTGTAAGAGCTGTGCAGGGAGATGCAGCTCTCTCTGTGCAGGGAGATACAGTGTCTCTCTGTGCAGGGAGATTGCCTGTAAGAGCTGTGCAGGGAGATGCAGCTCTCTCTGTGCAGGGAGATGCAGCTCTCTGTGCAGGGAGATGGAGCGTCTCTCTGTGCAGGGAGATCGCCTGTAAGAGCTGTGCAGGAAGATCTCCTGTAAGAGCTGTGCAGGGAGAAGCAGCTTCTCTCTGTGCAGGGAGATCACCTGTAAGAGCTGTGCAGGGAGATCTCCTGTAAGAGCTGTGCAGGGAGATGCAACTTCTCTCTGTGTAGGGAGATCGCCTGTAAGAGCTGTGCAGGGAGATGCATCTCTCTCTGTTGTGCAGGGAGATCGCCTGTAAGAGCTGTGCAGGGAGATGCAGCGTCTCTCTGTGCAGGGAGATCGCCTGTAAGAGCTGTGCAGGGAGATGCAGCTCTCTCTGTTCAGGGAGATGCAGCTCTCTGTGCAGGGAGAGGCGGCTCTCTCTGTGCAGGGAGATGCAGCGTCTCTCTGTGCAGGGAGATCGCCTGTAAGAGCTGTGCAGGGAGATCCAGCTTCTCTCTGTGCAGGGAGATCGCGTGTAAGAGCTGTGCAGGGAGATGCAGTGTCTCTCTGTGCAGGGAGATGCAGCGTCTCTCTGTGCAGGGAGATCACCTGTAAGAGCTATTCAGGGAGAGGCGGCTCTCTCTGTGCAGGGAGATCGCCTGTAAGAGCTGTGCAGGGAGATGCAGCTCTCTCTGTGCAGGGAGATTGCCTGTAAGAGATGTGCAGGGAGATGCAGCTTCTCTCTGTGCAGGGAGATCGCCTGTAAGAGCTGTGCAGGGAGATGCAACTCTCTCTGTGCAGGGAGATCGCCTGTAAGAGCTGTGCAGGGAGATGCAGCTCTCTCTGTGCAGGGAGATCGCCTGTAAGAGCTGTGCAGGGAGATGCAGTGTCTCTCTGTGCAGGGAGATGCAGTGTGTCTCTGTGCAGGGAGAGGCAGCGTCTCTCTGTGCAGTGAGATCGCCTGTAAGAGCTGTGCAGGGAGATGCAGAGTCTCTCTGTGCAGGGAGATCGCCTGTAAGAGCTGTGCAGGGAGATGCAGCGTCTCTCTGTGCAGGGAGATGCAGTGTGTCTCTGTGCAGGGAGAGGCAGCGTCTCTCTGTGCAGTGAGATCGCCTGTAAGAGCTGTGCAGGGAGATGCAGAGTCTCTCTGTGCAGGGAGATCGCCTGTAAGAGCTATGCAGGGAGATGCAGCGTCTCTCTGTGCAGGGAGATCGCCTGTAAGAGCTGTGCAGGGAGATGCAGTGTCTCTCTGTGCAGGGAGATGCAGTGTGTCTCTGTGCAGGAAGATGCAGTGTCTCTCTGTGCAGGGAGATGCAGCGTCTCTCTGTGCAGGGAGATGCATCTCTTACAGACTGCGGCCAGATCGTACGGGGGGAGAACTGAGAAAAGGGCTGACATCCCGTCGCTGCGGTCCCCGTTCGGTATTGGCACAAACCACAACCCATTCGGTGGGAACACGCCAAACCGTTCCAGATGGCAGCAAAGCTATCAATGCTACCAGAATAGGACCCCCTTTAATCTCTGTGCCGGGCCAGACGAGCCCAGGTGCTGAGGAGGGTTCTCGGGCTGCTGCCGGCTCATTGATGTAGATGTTACAGAGTGTGGGACTCGGGCTGCAGCCCTGTCTAACTCCACGGCCTTGGTGGGAGAAGTCTGTCCTTTTGTTATTGACTTTCACGCAGCATTTGTTTTCAGAGTACATACTTTTGATCGTGTCGTATGTTCTCCCCCCTATTCCGCTCTCTAGTATTTTCAGCAACAGACCTGGATGCCAGATGGAGTCGAAGGCCTTTTCAATGTCCACCAAAACATTTCTGGACGTGCTTATTGATCAGACTGTGTATGGTGTAGATGAGATCCTTAGTGCGGTGGTGTAGGGTGTAGATGGGATCCGTGGTGCTGTGGTGCGGTGGTGTAGGGTGTAGATGGGATCCGTTGTGCGTTGGTCTATGGTGTATATGTGATCCGTGGTGTATGGTGTAGATGAGATTCATAGTGCGGTGGTGTAGGGTGTAGATGGGATCCGTGGTGCGATGGTGTTGGATGTAGATGGGATCCGTGGTGCGGTGGTGTATGGTGTAGATGAGATCCGTGATGCGATGGTGTAGGATGTAGATGGGATCCGTTGTGCGGTGTTGTAGGGTGTAGATGTGATCCGTGGTGCGATGGTGTTGGATGTAGATGGGATCCGTGGTGCGGTGGTGTATGGTGTAGATGAGATCCGTGATGCGATGGTGTAGGATGTAGATGGGATCCGTTGTGCGGTGTTGTAGGGTGTAGATGTGATCCGTGGTGCGATGGTGTTGGATGTAGATGGGATCCGTGGTGCGGTGGTGTAGGGTATAGATGAGATCTGTTGTGCGGTGGTGTAGGGTGTAGATGTGATCCGTGGTGCGGTGGTGTAGGGTGTAGATGAGATCCGTGGTGCAGTGGTGTAGGGTGTAGATGGGATCTGTGGTGTGGTGGTGTAGGGTGTAGATGGGATCCATTGTGCGGTGGTGTAGGGTGTAGATGGGATCTGTGGTGCGGTGGTGTAGGGTGTAGATGAGATCTGTGGTGCGGTGGTGTAGGGTGTAGATGGGATCCGTGGTGTGGTGGTGTAGGGTGTAGATGGGATCCGTGGTGTGGTGGTGTAGGGTGTAGATGAAATCCGTGGTGCAGTGGTGTAGGGTGTAGATGGGATCCGTGGTGCGGTGGTGTAGGGTGTAGATGGGATCCGTGGTGCTTTGGTGTAGGGTGTAGATGGGATCCGTGGTGCGCTGGTGTAGGGTGTAAATGAGATCCGTGGTGCGGTGGTGTAGGATGTAGATGAGATCCGTGGTGCGGTGGTGTAGGGTGTAGATGGGATCCGTGGTGCGGTGGTGTAGGATGTAGATGAGATCTGTGGTGCGGTGGTGTAGGGTATAGATGTGATCCGTGGTGCGGTGGTGTAGGGTGTAGATGAGATCCGTGGTGTAGGGTGTAGATGAGATCCGTGGTGCAGTGGTGTAGGGTGTAGATGAGATCCGTGGTGCAGTGGTGTGGGGTATAGATGAGATCCGTGGTGCGGTGGTTTGGCAGGAAGCCTGTCTGGCTCTTACTCAGTACACTCTGCTCTGTCAGGAAGGTGAGGATTCTGCAGTAGAACAGTTTCCCCGGGGTGCTGCTGACACAGGCGCCTCTGTAATTAGATGGGTCCAGCCTGTCTCCTTTCTTGTGGATAGGGGTTATCAGTCCTTGGTCCCACCGTTCAGGGAAGTAGCCCGTAGTGAGGACCAGGTTGAACATTCTGAGTAGAGCTTCTTGTATCACTGGGTTACTGTACGTCTGCATCTCATGCAGAATGCCATGTGATCCACTGGCTTTCTTGGTTGTTATCTGTTTGCATTTTTCCTTTATTTCCTGGCTTGGGATTGGTCGGTTGGTGAGGATCTGTTTTTGTTCTTGTCTGGTTTTCTTCTGGGATTTCTTGGTTAAAGTCCGCAAAGGTGTTCCATCAAATGTTGCCATTCGGAATGGTCAGGTGTCTGTTATTCTGTGTTGTATCCAAGCTTGCCAAAAATAAATCTCATCCAATGTTTCTTCAATTCTTTCTAATTTTTCTGTAACGTGGTTGTGTTTTTTTCTTTCTTAGGGTGTGTCTGTAGTGCTTCCAGTGTTACATAGTCACATAGTTACATAGTTACATAGTAGATGAAGTTGAAAATAGACATCCATCAAGTGCAACCTATGCTAAATGTAGACGACAGATACGCTATCCTGTATGTGTAATGACAGTATGGTGGCCCAGAGGAAGGCAAACACACAGCCCCAGTGACACATTATCCAATGCTGTCTCATAAGGGGGAATATATTCCTTCCTGACCCCAGTAATGGCCATCAGCTTTCTCCCTGGGTCACCGTCCTTCCCATGTTACTTATTAGGTATATCCCTGTATACCTTTCCTGTCTAACAAGGGGTCCAACCTTTCCTTACACATATCTCCTGTATCTGCCCTCACAGTCTCCATGGGGAATGAGTCCCGCACTGTAACTGCCCTTACTGTAAAGATCCCTTTCCTTACACACATCTCCTGTATCTGCCCTCAAAGTCTCCATGGGGAATGAATCCCACACTGTAACTGCCCTTACTGTAAAGATCCCTTTCCTTACACATATCTCCTGTATCTGCCCTCACAGTCTCCATGGGGAATGAATCCCGCACTGTAACTGCCCTTACTGTAAAGATCCCTTTCCTTACACATATCTCCTGTATCTGCCCTCACAGTCTCCATGGGGAATGAATCCCGCACTGTAACTGCCCTTACTGTAAAGATCCTTTTCCTTACACATATCTCCTGTATCTGCCCTCACAGTCTCCATGGGGAATGAGTCCCGCGCTGTAACTGCCCTTACTGTAAAGAACCCTTTCCTTACACACATCTCCTGTATCTGCCCTCAAAGTCTCCATGGGGAATGAATCCCGCACTGTAACTGCCCTTACTGTAAAGATCCCTTTCCTTACACATCTCCTGTATCTGCCCTCACAGTCTCCATGGGGAATGAATCCCGCACTGTAACTGCCCTTACTGTAAAGATCCCTTTCCTTACACATATCTCCTGTATCTGCCCTCACAGTCTCCATGGGAAATGAATCCCGCACTGTAACTGCCCTTACTGTAAAGATCCCTTTCCTTACACATATCTCCTGTATCTGCCCTCACAGTCTCCATGGGGAATGAATCCCGCACTGTAACTGCCCTTACTGCAAAGATCCCTTTCCTTACACATATCTCCTGTATCTGCCCTCATTCTCCATGGGGAATGAATCCCGCACTGTAACTGCCCTTACTGCAAAGATCCCTTTCCTTACACATATCTCCTGTATCTGCCCTCATTCTCCATGGGGAATGAGTCCCGCACTGTAACTGCCCTTACTGTAAAGATCCCTTTCCTTACACATATCTCCTGTATCTGCCCTCACCATCTCCATGGGGAATGAATCCCGCACTGTAACTGCCCTTACTGTAAAGATCCCTTTCCTTTGTTGCTGGGGAAATCTCCTTTCCTCCAACCTTAAGGGATGTCCTGAGTCCTTTGTATGAATAGTTGGGATGAATAGGTCTTTTGAAAGCTCCTTGAATTGCCTCCGAATATATTTGTATATAGTTATCATATCCCCTCTTAGACACTTTTTTTCATGTAAACAAATCTAAATGAGCTAGTCTCTCCTCATAAATCAGATTGTCCATCCCCTTTATTAATTTGGTGGCTCTTCTCTGCACTCTCTCTAGTTCCATAATGTCTTTTCTTAGAATTGGTGCCCAAAATTGTACTTCGTATTCAAGGTGTGGTCTTACTAGTGCTTTGTAAAGGGGCATAATTATGTTTACTTCCCTTCCATCAATTGCCCGTTTGATGCAAGATAAGATCTTGTTTGCCTTTGCAACTACTGCATGACATTGGGCACTATTGCTAAGCCTGCTGTCTTCAAGCACTCCTAAATCCTTCTCCATCAAGGATTCCCCCAATGTATCCCCATTTAATTGGTAGGTCGCCTGTTTATTCTTGCTTCCCAAATGCATAACCTTACATGTATCTGTATTAAATCTCATCTGCCATTTACCTGCCCACGTTTCCAGTCTCTCCAAGTCCTTCTGCAGAGAAATTACACCCTGCTCTGATTCTACTACCTTACACAATTTAGCATCATCAGCAAAGATGGAGACTTTGCTCTCGATCCCAAAATCAAGGTCATTAATAAACAAGTTAAGAAGCAGGGGTCCCAGTACCGATCCCTGAGGTACTCCACTCGCAACCTTAGCTCAACCTGAAAAAGTTCCATTTATGACAACCCTCTGTTTTCTGTCCTTTAACCAGTTTTCAATCCAGGTGCAAATATTTTGACCGAATCCAGTTTCCTTTATTTTGGTGGGGGAGCCTTATTCGTAGTTCTGTATTGTTTGGCTCTCCGTGCTTTTGGGCGTGGTATTGTTGGTACGCGTTTTCTTAGGGTGTTGCACTAATTATCAGACTATTTTTCTTTGGTTTTGGAGCTCGTTAATGGTCTATTGGGGCTGATTTTATCAGGTTTTTTTGCTGTTAGATCGAAGAATTTGTTAAGATTTCTTAACCAGAGGGATCCATATCTCTCTCTCTACCCCCCCCCCATCTCTCTCTCTCCATCTCTCTCCCTCTCCCCATCGCTCTCCCCCTATCCCTCTCTCTCTCCCCTCTCTCTCTCTGTCTCCCCCCCTCTTGCTCCCCTATCTTTCCCCTTTCTCTCTCCCCATCTGTCTCTCTCCCCCAATCTGTCTCCCCTCTCTCCCTCCCACTATCCCTCTCTCTCTCCCCCTATCCCTCTCTCTCCCCCCTATCCCTCTCTCTCCCCCTATCCATCTCTCTCCCCCATCTCTCTCTCCCCCCTCTTGCTCCCCTATCTTTCCCCTTTCTCTCTCCTCTCTTTCTCCACCTCTCTCCCCGTCTCTGTCTCACTCCCCCAATCTGTCTCCCCTCTCTCCCTCCCACTATCCCTATCTCTCTCCCCCTATCCCTCTCTCTCCCCCCCATCTCCCCAATCTCTCCCCGTATCCCCCTCTCTCTCTCCCCCTCTTGCTCCCCTATCTTTCCCCTTTCTCTCTCCTCTCTCCCTCTCCACATCTCTGTCTCTCTCCCCCAATCTGTCTCCCCTCTCTCCCTCCCACTATCCCTCTCTCTCTCTCCCCCTATCTCCTCTCTCTCTCCCCCTTTTGCTCCCCTATCTTTCCCCTTTCTCTCTCCTCTCTCTCTCCCTCTCCACCTCTCTCACCATCTCTGTCTCTCTCCCCCAATCTGTCTCCCCTCTCTCCCTCCACTATCCCTCTCTCTCTCCCCCCCTATCCCTCTCTCTCCCCTATCTCCTCTCGCTCTCCTCCTCTCTCTGTTTCTCTCTCTCTCTCTCCATATCTCCCTATGTTTATCTCTCGCTTCTTTCTCACCCCTCCTTCTCATAATGCGCACTCCCTCTCATGTCTCAATGCTGGGATCAGAGCTCCGCACCTGCAGAACTGTTACTGTGCTGCCCTAGGGGGAAGTGACACACACACGCACGCACGCACACACACACACACACATTCTTACACACACACACATTCTTACACACACACATTCTTACACACACACACACACACATTCTTACACACACACACACACACACACACATTCTTACACACACACACACACACACACACACACCAGCATTCCCAAGATGCAGGGATGACAGTTGTGCTGTCACGACAACAAGGACAACAACAAACACAGTGGCCGCCATCTTTAGTGATTCCCAAACATATATGTTTATGGGAATCTCTTGGGGGGGGGGGGGGGGGCAATTCTGGAGATCTTGGATGAGCAAAACCTGCATTGAATATAAACAAGTATACACATAGATGCAATGGTTTGACAAGGCCACTTCAGAGGTCAGCGTCCCACCAGATCATAATATCAGGGGGAGGAGAGTCTGGGAAAACGAGGCATCCGTTTATACATACGTGTGCGTGTGTGTGTGTGCCGGAATACACGTGTTACTGCGTGTTGATTACAGGATCATTATTACCACCGTCCTAGAGAGTAAACATAATGAGGAATAATCTCCGTGTAACCGACTCCTCCGAGAGAATTAACCCTTCATTAACGTCTCACTGTCTTACTGGTTCGTGTCGCGTGTGCAATACAAGTGCAGGGGAGGGGGGAGGGGAGCAGGGGGGGGGGAGAAAGAGCAGGGAATGGAGGGGGATGAGGGGAGGGGCGATGGAGGGGGATCAGGGGAGGGGGGGTGGGAGGGCAGCGGAGCAGGGGGGGAGAAAGAGCAGGGAATGGAGGGGGATCAGGGGAGGGGCGATGGAGGGGGATCAGGGGAGGGGGGGATGGAGGGGAGTAGGGGAAGGAGGATGGAGGGGGCAGGGGAGGGAGGATAAAGGGGAGCAGGAGAGATGGGAGGTAGGAAGGGGGAGGGGAGCGAGGAGGGAGAGGAGCAGGGGAGGGGGGATGGAGGGGGAGCAGGGGAGGGGGGATGGAGGGGAGCAGGGGAGGGAGTATGGAGGGGAGAAGCAGATGGGGGAGCAGGGGAGAGTGAGGAGCAGGGGAGGGAGTATGGAGGGGAGGGAGTATGGAGGGGAGCAGCAGAAGGTGGATGGAGGGGAGCAGCAGAAGGTGGATGGAGGGGAGCAGCAGAAGGTGGATGGAGGGGAGCAGCAGGAGAATGACTCCTTTCTCCGTGAGTCCAGGAGACTGGATGTAAATCCGAGAAAATCAGCAGGAGTTGACAGCTCAGAAATACCAAAATAAAGTCGTCACATTAACTCTCTGTTTACCGCACCTTCTGCTGCAATTACCCCCTACCATCTCTGCCGGGAGGCTTCTCCATGAGTCCACTACCCTTTCTGTGAAGAATTCTTTCCTCACTTGCCCCCTTAGCTGCCACCCTCCAGCTTTGGCGGATGTCCCCTTGTTCTTGCTCTTTCTATGGCATTTGATTCCCCTTGCCCTGCCCCACCGGCCCCAAGGGAACCATGTTGAAACCTTTGATGCATTTCTCCCTCCTTTCTCTGTCTTCTCCCCTCCCCTTTTTTCTCCCCCCCCCTCTCCTCTCTCCCCTCTCTCGTCTCTCTTCTCCCCTCTCTTCTCTCTCCCCCCTCTCCTCTTTCCATTCTCCTCTCCCCTCTTCCCTCCCTCCCATCTCCCCTCTCTTCTCCCCTCTCCACCCTCCTCTTGCCTCTCCTCTCTCCCCTCCTTTCTTCTCCCATCTGTTCTCTCCTCTGTCTTCTCTCCCCTGTATTCCCTCCTCTCTTCTCTCCCCTGTCTCCCGTCTCTCTTCAATCCCCTCTCTTATCACCTCTCTCCACTCTCTTCTCCCCCCTCCCCTCTCTCCCGTCTCTTCTCCCCTCTTCTCTCTCCCCTCTTCTCCCTCGTCTCTGGCCCCCCTTCTCTTCTCCCCTCTCTTCTCTTCCCATCTCCATTCTACTTTCGAAGGCCTATTCTACATCCAGGTCAATGGAACGGCTATTCCTGGGATTATAGGAACAAGAATACATATGGGACTAGAGCCAATATAGGGACCACATACAATACTATAAAAGGTATATCGATGATATCCTGGTGCTCTGGTCTGGTTCCCTGGAAACCCTTTATTGGGCCAACCAGAAGAATATTGTTCTTAGTGGTGACAATCCCACGACTGACGTCAATTTCTCAGATCTTAATCTGACCGTTCTGGAGATTGTAACTAAAAAAATAAAATAAAAAAAATCCCAAAAAAAAGCTGATGTCAACTCAAATCTTAACTATCAAAGCAGCCACTCCACTCAGTGTCTCAATAATATACCTTACTACACTCTCACGGTGATTTCATCAGGGGATCTCACATCCGCCTTTGCGGAGTCACACTTACCATACCTCCCATCCGGATACCACTGAGAGGGTGGTGGACTTCCGGGTCATGCTGTGAAGGGCTGTGCAGTTCCTGTTACCTCTACTGGACGACGGTTCAAAGAAGCTGGGACTTCACAGAAGGAGAGAGGGGCGTGCAAGTGGAGCAGCATCGTTGTGCAGTTGGCGAATGAGTATACTCATTACATGCTCTTACCTTTTATCTGTTTGTGAGTTTAAATTTGTTGGATCTACCATTTTTTTATTAAATTGTGTTTTTTCATGCTGCACTAGGATCGGGCGCTTTCCTTTATTGTTCACAGATTTCTGGGAGGTCGTTGGTCCTTGCGGAGAGCAGCCAGATCCTAATCCAAGAACCTTTTTTTCTATTTTTATTCATTTTTTTTATTTTTGACATTTTTCTGTGTGTTTCTCATAACACATTTTTTAATTAATCTATGGTATTTTGGTCGCAACATAACAATATTTTTTTACATTTTCTCTCAAATGGTATAGCATGATAGTCAGTAGCTTATAATATTCAGCTATTTTATTAATACATGTAATTCATATTTTGGTGTATTTTTATTTATTATTAGTGTGTAGTTAATCAGCCATCATAGGTTTTTATCATTTACATGCCATTTTATTACTGCTGACGTTAGATTAGTACTTTTTTATTATATTCTAGTGTTAGATTTACACCTGAGGTGCGCAGTCTTTTTCTGTATATATATATATATATATATATGCAAATATAACTGTATGCTCATCTGCATGTCTTAGGCAGGTCTGCAACCCCGCCTTTCCCCATTATCACCCAGCATACAGCACTTCCACTGCAGCAAGGGATTCTGGGAAATGACATGCAAATCAGCACACAGTGTCACTTTTAGCCTCAATAACCATTTTTAACATGGTTCCCTATAGGATATATATATATATCCAAACAAGAGTGACCTAGGCGCAAGTAAAAACAAGAAAAACAAACATAGGGTAATACGTTCAAACAATTGGTCTACTGGGGGGTACGATATGCACTTACAGCAGGTAGAATAAAATCAGGCCTTGTATCCACTCTGGGATCAGGAACAATGAATGAAGATCTGGAACAGCCAGCAGCAACTCATCTACAGGAACCGTATCCTCGTGTGAAGTATCACATATAGGAAGAGAAGTGGGACACATACATAGTGTAACACAGTTTATTTTAAAAATTTAATAAAAAGGACAATAGGTAAAATACTCACACTTTGTGAGTTTGGGTAAAAGCGTTTGAGAATTTAGAGCTTCTCACACTCATCAAGGGTGGGTATACACAGACTCTATTAATTCCTTATAAAATGTCCTTATAACCACATGCGGTGTTGTGGCCAACTTCCAAGGGTATGGAGTCACTTTATCCTATGTGACGCTGTACCTTGCTACATCCTGCCTTGTCTCCGTTGTTGCCTGACCCCTGCTACGTATTGGACTCCGCATCTCTCCTCTCCTGACCTGGCTTACGCACGACCATTCTCCACTCTCTGCTCCTGACCTTGGCATAGTACCCCAACGATCCGCTACTCTCCTATCCTGAACGTGGTGTGGGACGGAGATCAACACAGCGAGCGGGAGATTTGGATCCAGAATCTCGCGAGACGACGTGACGTCACCACGCCGCTGCGTGCAGGCGGACGGCCACGGAGATCCGGAGCAGTCAGAGAAGCGGGGAGGTCCACAGACTATCGAGGCGGACACTAACTAAGGGGGAAAAACATCACACTGTACCCCAGAAGTAGCGTGAGTACTACTTGCACATTAGGTGCAGCTAAAGAGACACACGGCCCTTTACTACGGGTCTCGCAACAACGGAGCAAGTACCCCACCCTCAGAGGCTCTGGATATTATTAGGAGTGCCCCATAAAGTGACTCCATACCCTTGGAAGTTGGCCACAACACCGCATGTGGTTATAAGGACATTTTATAAGGAATTAATAGAGTCTGTGTATACCCACCCTTGATGAGTGTGAGAAGCTCTAAATTCTCAAACGCTTTTACCCAAACTCACAAAGTGTGAGTATTTTACCTATTGTCCTTTTTATTAAATTTTTAAAATAAACTGTGTTACGCTATGTATGTGTCCCACTTCTCTTCCTATATGTGATACTTCACACGAGGATACGATTCTTGTAGATGAGTTGCTGCTGGCTGTTCCAGATCTTCATTCATTGTTCCTGATCCCAGAGTGGATACATACAAGGCCTGATTTTATTCTACCTGCTGTAAGTGCATATCGTACCCCCCAGTAGACCAATTGTTTGAACGTATTACCCTATGTTTGTTTTTCTTGTTTTTACTTGCGCCTAGGTCACTCTTGTTTGGATATCCCTTTTTTACCAGCCCGTGGAGCGGTAGACCTTTTGGCTGCAGACATAATCAGGGAAAGTTAGATTGTGAGGTAGTATACCCTCCTATATATGTGGTAAATATCATTATTAGTCTAATTGTGATTGCGCTTATTGTAGTTTTCTGTTTTTATATATATATATATATATATGTCAGCCCACGAAGACGCCGCAACCGGTTTCTCAGCTGTTGGCGGTTCCTCCTATGCTAGGATTGAATTGGGTTCAATAGGAGCTTGTTAGGTGTCCAGTATGTTTTACAATTCTTGTTCAGCTAGTCTTGGCTGATTGGAGGGTGGCAACCTCCTACCTAATTGAAGCTCACCCCCTCCCACATTTAAATGGTTAAGGGCTCACTCCATAGCATCTTCCACACAGGGGAACTTGCCTGCTTGCAGTATGGTTGTGACAACTCTAATACAGAGTGCTTTTCCTGGTAATGTACAGGTTAATAAAAGCTTCAATCAGACATAGAACTTTGCAACTAATATTGACAGATTTACTATAAATCATTCTTCCTGTTATTACACAGGTTATTAAGAATTTATATTAGCGTTAGGGACCCCTGAAATGTGGTCTGCTGTGCCGTTGGCTCAGGGGCTTACAACAATTTTGGCCAAAAATGTCAAACTAAAAGACCATTTTACTTAATAGTTATTTATATATATATATTTAGGCACTGTACCGTGTATGAGTTTCACTGGATGTGCTAGAACTGAGCTCTGTCTGTGTTTTATGTTCTGTCTCCTATTTTCTTTACATACAGTTTCTTACTATTTTGACTAATCGCGTCTCTCCGTGCGTTTTCGTTTGATGTTTTCGGGGGTTAATGTTGGCCCCGTTGCTCGCGGGAGAATTGTGACGCGGCCGGATTGACGCCAAGGCCTCGTCCCCACTGCTCGCGGCTGCGGGCGCTGCAGGCGTGCGTCCCCGCGAACAAGATACGGCGTCTCTACGGGGCTGGCGCCAGTCACCGCCGCCACGCGCCTGCACGAAGCGCGATGGCGCGAACCGCCTTTGCCAAAAGGATCTTTGTCACGTCACGGTGGCAGTTCAGCCAATGAGGGTGAACCAGCCGCGTCACGTCATAGCCGCCCCCCCCCCCCCGTTTCGAGTAATCTGACGTCCTTCAGATCACTCAGATGTAGGGAACGAGCGCCGCCAGGCACTCTGTTGCGGGCACCCGACGCGCGCGCTGACGCCTTAGCCTCACAAGGGACACTAGGAGGCCATAGGGCCCGCTCGCACCCGCCATCATCAACCGGAGAAGCGACACTGCAAGAAATAATAACAGCCACCACGAAAGATATAACAAAAAAAGCAATTTTACTTTTTTTATATCTGAACGGTATATAAACAGGATTAAAAACATACCAGTGCAATCCCTCCTATATACACAGTGTTGCGACACATAAATACATATGGTAGAAAAGCTCACTATATACATCTCCCTGCGGGACGCAGAGACGTAGGAAGTGGGTGGGATCAGTGGCTATTGCTGGTGTTTGACGGGGATAATATCTGGGGGTTTAAATAACTTAAATATTCTTAAAATGTTCCTATTTTGTTTCCTAAATGCTGTACATACGAGGTAGAAAAATATTCTTGTTCCGGGGGGGGGGGGGGGGGGGGCACCGTCATCCGAGAAAACGGGGGGAGAAAGTGTCCGTTGAAATAAGAGAAATGTTACATAATTGTGCGAGAGAGAGGGAGAGGGGGGGGGGAGAGAGAGGGAGAGGGGGGGAGGGAGAGAGAGAGAGGGAGGGGGCAGGGAGAGAGAGGGAGGGGGCGGGGAGAAAGAGAGAGGGAGGGGAGAGGAGGAGAGAAAGAGGGGAGAGAGAGCGAGGGTTAGAGGGGAAAAGGGGGAGGGAGAGTTAGAAATGGGGAGGAAGTGAGGGGGGAGAGGGCTAGATGAGGAAAGGGGGACGTAGAGATAGAGGGGAGGAGAGAGGGAGTAGACAAGGAGCAGCTCCTTTATATCAGCAATAAGGCACTCAAGGACCGGATCCCCTCAATGGTTACCCAACTGCAATGTGCCTCATTGCACTATCAGGGGGTCCGTGCGCTGCAGGACCACGAGTTGTGGTGTGGCGTGATGATCGCTCCGGCGGTGACCCATTTCAACCACGCGATGGCTTGGTGTAGCCATCGCGTGGTCGAGGGCCACACTTCCCCCCCGGCTTATTCATTGAACGCGATCCCCGTCATCCTCCCCCCTCCCCCCCCCACCCCCAGAAAACGAGCTTTCTACCAAGACCTATTCTGTACGGCATTGTCCTCTGGCGTCCCGGCTGTTATGACGTTCATGGTTCATCTTGGGACACTCAACGGGTAAAGGAAACCAATTAGTTGGGTCCATTGGTTGGCCAAAGGTTGGATGGAGGTAGGGATTAAACCGGCTTCATGGGTTTCGACCTGTGGAAACAGGTCTTTGCCCTGATGAAGGCATGATACATTCACCAAGAGGATGGCCAAGTCTTGACCGTGAGTGGAGTTGTTCTTTGGCGCCCTTAGAATCCTTGGCTGTTCAAGTCCTGGTGGCATTCTGCCCTCCTGCCACCATGCATTGTTCCATTGATGGTAGATATCGGCGTAAGAAGGGTTAGGGACATCTGAAGGTCTCCCACCCTACCCGATCATGGCTTACAGGTATACGTCTCTTGCTGCTGGATACATTTCTGGCACTCCACGTGGCAACACCAGTGTACTTGGCAGTGGCACGAGAAGGTGACCAGCCGGCTCTGTGTGTTGTACCCTCTCCCACAGCACATGCTCTCACAAGTGGTCTCCCGGGAGCATGACCTCCCCGCCGTGCCCGGCGAGAAGCGGGTGGGTCGGCAGAAACTGGAGACTCTTCCAGGTAGACCAGGTCGATGGAGCGAGGGAAACGGCCGGCGAACGAGTGTCCCAGGGTCTCGTGGCCGCCCACTGCTTCGTTGGTGGTGCTGAGGACCCTGAGGGAGGACTCATATCGGACCTTGAGCATGGAGCCCGTCTCGTGGAACGGGGAGAGTTGTTTCCAGCAGGTACGGACAGCGCAGGAGCCGGACACCCCATGGCACTTACAGGTCGTCTTCAACCCACTCTTCACGGCCTAGGAAGAAAGCAAAACTATATACAGTATATATATATATATCCCATATATATCATCCACAAGGGGCCCCCAGTTTGTCATTCTCTCTCCCCGCTCGATGAGACGCCTGGCAGAAGGACTTTCCAGGAACATGGTCGGGTGGATAAATGTCCCACCTTTTCACCCTACAATTTCACCCCAAACTGTTGTAGTCTTTGCTGTCCCATCCATATCTGCTGCCCCTCAGAGCCCCCCCATATCTGCTGCCCCTCAGAGCCCCCCCCATATCTGCTGCCCCTCAGAGCCCCCCCCATAACTGCTGCCCCTCAGAGCCCCCCCATATCTGCTGCCCCTCAGCCCCCCCATATCTGCTGCCCCTCAGAGCCCCCCCATATCTGCTACCCCTCAGAGCCCCCCATATCTGCCACCCCTCAGAACCCCCCATATCTGCTGTCCCTCATAGCCCCCCCATATCTGCGGTCCCTCAGAGCCCCCCCATATCTGCTGCCCCACAAAGCCCCCCATATCTGCTGCCCCTCAGAGCCCCCCCATATATGCTGCTCCTCAGAGCCCCCCCCCAATCTGCGACCCCCCCCGGACACATCGCCAGGACCGGATAGTGGGGGGGGGGAGGGGGGGGAGCTGGGCGCTGCGGCTGCCGCTCACCTTGATGCCAGCGTTGGTGTTGTGGAGATCCACCGTTGCCCGCGTGTCCTTGCCGCCTCTCTTCTGCCCCAGGAAGCTTTGCAGGACGCGGGTGCTGTGCCGCAGGTTGTCCCCGCACACCCCCCACTGCCACGCCCGCTGGCTCTCCATGCCGGGCGAGTCGTCGCAGGTGCAGCGCTCCATGCGCCCGGCGCTGCACGCCTTGGCCAGGGCGTGGGTGAGCGCGGCGGCGGAGACGGCGTACAGGAAGGCCGTCTCTTTAAATCCTGCCGGTGGAGGGGGGGAGGTTACTCGGGGGGTAAAGGGGGTCAGGGGTACAATGAGGAGCAGGTGAGCGGAACAGGGGCGAGGGGGGAGCAAGGGGTGGGGGGAGAGGGGGTGGGGGGAGCAAGGGGCTGTTGAAGGGAGGGGGCAGGGCAGGGTTAGAGAGGGGTGGCAGGTGTGGGGGAGGGAGAGAGAACACAAGAGAGGGGGCTGGGGGAGAGGGGGCAGGGGTAATAATAATAATATGTTCTTGTATAGCGCTGCTAGTTGTACGTAGCGCGTTACAGAGACATTTTGCAGGCGCAGGTCCCTGCCCCGTGGAGCTTACAATCTATATGTTTGGCGAATGAGGCACAGGGAGATAAAGTGACTGCCCCAAGGTCTTTACTCACTGAGCCGCTCCTTCTCTGGGTGGGGGCAGAGAGGGACAGGGGCGGGGTTCGGGCAGAGGGGCGGGGGGCAGAGGGGCAGGGAGAGAGGGGCAGTTAGAGTACAGCAGGGGAAGGGAGAGAGAATACAAGGGGAAGGAAGATAGGGGCAGGGGAAGGGAGGGTGGATGGGAAAAGGAGAGGGGGGATGGGGAAAGGAGAGGGGGGTGGGGAAAGGAGAGGGGGGATGCGGAAAGGAGAGGGGGGAAGGGGAAAGGAGAGGGGGGATGGGGAAAGGAGAGGGGGGGTGGGAAGGGGGATGGGGAAAGGGGAAGGCAGATGGGGATGGAGAAGGGGAAGGGGGATATAGAAGGGGAAGGGGGATATAGAAGGGGAAGGGGGATATAGAAGGGGAAGGGGGATGGGGAAGGGGTAAGAGTGATAGGAAAGGGGGGTGGGGGATGGGCACCCCCCACCCCTTGGATATGGGCACCCCCCACCCCTTGGATCTGGGCACCCCCTGTGGGTCTCGGCACTCCTCTCCCCTTGGATCTGGGCACCCCCTGTGGGTCTCGGCACTCCTCTCCCCTTGGATCTGGACACCCCCGCCCCGTGAATCTGAGCACCCCCCCCCCCCACCCCCCTTACCTCTCTTGAGCAGACTGCTTCTCCCCTGCTGGCTGCAGTTCCAGCGTTCGCTCCGGAATTGGTACTGGCACTCCCCGAACCCCAAGCGCACGGCCTCCCGCAGCGCCTCCGCCAACCCCGGCTCCTTCCGGCACAGCCTCCTCTGCCTCCGGGTGAGGGGCATCAGGTCGCACTGCTTCAGGTGGGCCCTGCCGGCGGCCGCGCCGGCCTGGGGGGGCACGGCGGGGTAATGAGATAACGGCTCTTTGCCCGTCAGGCTGGGGAAGAAAGTGGGGGGGAGGGGAGGGAGGGGACGGGGAAACAGGTTAGGGGGGTAGGGTGTGTTTGAGCATGCTTCCGACCCCCTCTGCTATTCTAGGGGGTTACATCGGCCCACCCTTTAACGTGACGGTTTGGCTAATGCGTCAAGAAGAAGAAAAAAATGAGTGTGTTTCTCTTTTCCTCCGGGAACACTGAATCTCAGCGTTGAGGATTTTGAGGGCTGCCAAACAGTCTGATCACCAGAGTAAAGTGCACTGTAAAAACCTCACTGCACCTTAAAGGGAAAAAATGCCTAATCCTATTGTGTTGAGAAAGGGGACGTTTCCCCTCTTCAAACGTGTCACTTTTGGTTCTAAGACCCTTTAAAAACGCCTCGTTGGGTTTGACCATGTTGCCTTATATAGCAATGCCGGGTACATCTTCCAAGGAGGTGGTACTATGGGGGTTCTCTAAGGCCCATGTTCATTAAAAGGGGGCTAATCCTTAGCCCGTCGAAACTCACGTTCATTTGAGTGGGAGTTACCGTTGTTAGCACCATTTAGTCGATATGAGCCTAAGTTAATACATGTATAAATCTGCCCCCCCCCCCCCCAACACATACAATATTTTTTTCTTGACATTAACATCATTCTGGAGCCCTAAGCGTCTAAGCACGGAAATCTAATGCTGCGTCTATTTCTCCGTCTGCGCCGTTCGCGCCAGTCGTGCGTTTTTGTTCTGAGAGGTTTTGGTACCCAGAAATGGCCGGCGCTGGGCGTACAGATATTAAGGTGATTTCGTTAAAAAGTAATGTCTCTGTGTGGCCCAAAAAAAGGAGACAAATAATTTATATTTACTAATACTAGCTATAAATAATGTAACACTAATAACTGATAGTCACTAACACTAGTTATAAATAACATGACACTAATAACTGATAGTCACTAACACTAGTTATAAATAACATGACACTAATAACTGATAGTTACTAACACTAGTTATAAATAACATTATGCTAATAACTGATAGTTACTAACACTAGTTATAAACAACATCACGCTAATAACTGATAGTTACTAACACTAGTTATAAACAACATCACGCTAATAACTGATAGTTACTAACGCTAGTTATAAATTGCATGACACTAATAACTGATAGTTACTAACACTAGTTATAAATAATATTACACTAATAACCGATAGTTACTAACACTAGTTATAAATAACATGACACTAATAACTAATAGTTACTAACGCTAGTTATAAATTGCACGACACTAATAACTGAAAGTTACTAACACAAGTTATAAATAACATGACACTAATAACTGATAGTTACTAACACTAGTTATAAATTGCACGACACTAATAACTGAGACAGTCAGACAGAGACAAAGAGAGACAGTCAGACAGAGTGAGAGAGACAGAGAGAGACAGTCAGACAGAGTGAGAGACAGGGAGAGATAGAGACACAGGGAGTGAGAGAGTTAGAAAAAGACAGAGGGAGAAAGACACATACACTAGAGAGACAGGGAGAAAGAGATGCATAGAGAGAGGGGGAGAGGCAGGGAGAGAGACAGAGGGAGAGAGATGGAGATAGATGAAAGGAGAGATAGGGAGAGAGAGTTAGAAAAAGACAGAGACGGAGAGAGATACATACACTAGAGAGACGGGGAAGAGGTACATAGAGAGAGGGAGAGAGACAGGGAGAGAGACAGAGTGAAAGCATGGGAAAGGAAGAGGAGAGGGAGAGAGAGAGAAGGGGAGAGAGAGAGGGGGAGAGATAGAGAGGAAGGGGAGAGAGAGCGAGGGGGGGGCATCTTTAGTGAGAATGGATGGAAAAGGGGGAGAAAGAGGAAAGAGGGGGAAGAGTGTGAGAGAGGGAGAGAGAAAAAAAACAGGAAAGGGAAATTGTGTGAGAAAGAAGAGACACAGAATACTGAGGGAACGGCAGAGATTAACCCTTTGAAAGAAATACACGGACGCAGTGCTGAAAATATGATGACATTGTGAATATCATTAATACGAGTATAATAATAAAAAATGGGTGTGCCAGGCATTGAGAATATATATATATATACACACATACATACAGTGTTCGACAAACCTATACATTTGCTCGCCCCGGGCGAGTGGATTTAACCCCCGGGCGAGTAAATATTGGCCCAAGCAGCACACGTTTGGTACTAGGTGGCGAGTAGATTTTTGGGTGATTTGTCAACCAGTGTGTGTGTGTGTGTGTGTGTGTGTGTGTGTGTGTGTGTGTGTGTGTGTGTGTGTGTGTGTGTGTGTATATATATATATATATAATCAAAAAAATAAATAGATGATACCGTTCTGTGGCTAACGAAATGCTTTTATTTGTGCGAGCTTTCGAGATACACTGATCTCTTCTTCCGGCGATGTTACAATGAATGAAGCAAAAGGTAAACTTAAAAACAGTGTCTAAGTTTACCTTTTGCTTCATTCATTGTAACATCGCCGGAAGAAGAGATCAGTGTATCTCGAAAGCTCGCACAAATAAAAGCATTTCGTTAGCCACAGAACGGTATCATCTATTTATTTTTTTGATTATTGAAGCTCGGCTAACACGGTACTGATACCTCTACATGTATATATATATATATATATATATATTTATTATGATTACACATTATTTTACAAAGGGTCAGAATTCAACCAATTCTAAGAACCAAGTCATTTTTTTTATGGAATATTATATTCTCACATCTTAAATTATAAAGATGACAAGTTAAAAAAAAATATATATATATATATATATATATATATATATATATATATATATATATATGTGTTATAATTATAATAATTGTGCCTGAAAAATGTCCCTGTAAAATGCCACGTAAAACTAGCAGCGCTATACAAGAACATGCTATTATTATAAAAAATAAATATATAAGATATGATAGTTGTTTAGCACTATATTCAGAGAATAGCATAAAACCGGGAGAGATTTGTATTACTGATATTATTATGTCGCCCTGATCATGTGTCATGTATTTTATCACAAAAAAACGCTCTATATATATACTTTACATACATACTTAGTTAAGTTATGGCAGGTGGGTTTACTGGCTATGCACCTTAACCCTGGCTGTGCTCAAAGCTGTGACCATGCAGCAAGCTTAAGCCTATAGGGAACCATGTTAATGGTTTTGAAGCAAAAGGTGGCACTGTGTGCTCATTTGCATTTCCCAGAATCCCTTGCTGCAGTGGAAGAGCTGTGTGCTGGGTGATAATGGTGAAAGGCGGGGGCTGCAGACCTGTCTAAGACATGCAGATGAGCACATAGTAATATTTCCATTTGATATATATTATATATATATCTTTTTCTTCATCAATATTTGTTGAACTCGGAATAGAATGTTGAAATATATATTAAAAAGACTCTGAGGTGTTTCTATACCTTAACCTCATTAACACATTATTATTACATTAATAATACATATTAGTATTACTAATTTAAAACAAAATAATCATTTAAGGTTTTGAAATGTTTTCTCTACTTTAATCTCAATAATTAATATTAGCCCGGCTGTTATTGTTACTGTATTGGGCCTGAAAATGTGCCCTGGCTCCATATTCTTTTATAACCAGACACGATATGCTTATTTTGTTAAATATTAACAAGCGAATTGTGATACAATAACTTGCAGTTAGTTACTAGATATACATTACTTAACTCTGACATTCTCTCCCTGTCTCTCTCTCTGGTCAGCCTCCCTCTCTCTCTCTCTCTCTCTCCCTCTCCTCTCTCTCTCTCCCTCTGGTCAGTCTCTCCCTCTCTCTCCTCTTGCAGCAGTCTCTCTCTTGCTCTCTTCTCTTGGGTCAGTCTCTCTCTCCCCCTCTCTCTTCTCTTAGGTCAGCCTCTCTCTTCTCTTGGCACAGTCTCTCTCTCTCTTGGGTCAGTATCACTCTCTCTTCTCTTGGGTCAGTCTCTCTCGCTCACTCCTCTTGGGTCAGTCTCTTTCTCTATCTCTTCTCTTGGGTGAGACTCTCTCTCTTCTCTTGGGTCAGTCTCTCTCCCTTCCTCTACCAGTCAGTCTCTGTTCTCTTTGGTCAGCCTCTCTCGCTCACTCCTCTTGAGTCTCTCTCTTTCTCTATCTCCCTCTCTCTTCCCTTGGGTCAGTTTCTCCCAACCCCTCTCTTCTCACTCTCTCTCTGGTCAGTATCGTTCTCTCTCTCTATTGGGTCAGTATCTCTCCCTCTTTTCTCTTGGGTCAGTCTCTCTCTCTCTCTCTCTCTCTCTCATTAGGTAAGTCTCTCTCTCTTCTCTTTGGTCAGTCTCTCTCACCCCCTCTCTCTTGGACCAGTCCCTCTCCCTCCCTCTCATCTCTTGGGTAAGCCTCTCTCTATCTCTCCCTCTGATCAGTCTCTCCCTCGGGTCAGTCTCTCTCTCGGGTTTCTTCTCTTGGGTCAGTCTCTCTCTCTCTTCTCTTTGGTCAGCCTCTCTCGCTCTCTTCTCTTGGGTCAGTCTCTCTTTCTCCCTCTTGTGTGTCTCTTTCTCTCTCCCCCCCTCTCTTCTCTTGGTTCAGATTCTCTCCCCCCCCACCCCCCTCTGTTCTCACTCTCTCTTTTCGGTCAGTCTCTCGCTCTCTCTATTGGGGCAGTCTCTCTCCTTCTCTTCTCTTGGGTCAGTCTCTCCCTCTCTTCTCTTGAGCCAGTCTCTTTCTCTTCCCCTCTCTTCTCTTGGGGCAGTCTCTCCTTCTCCCTCTTAGGTTTGTGTCTCACTCTCTTTTTCTCTCCCCCTTCCCACTCTCTTCTCTTGGGTCGGGTTCTCTCTCGCTCTCTTCCCCCCACTCCCGTCTCTCTTTATCTCTCTTTCTCTCTATTGGGTCAGTCTCTCCCTCTCTTCTCTTGGGTCAGTCTCTCTTCTTTTCTCTTCGGTCAGTCTCTCTCACCCTCTCTCTTCTCTTGGGTCAGCCTCTCTCTCTCTCCTCTGGGGGATAGTCTCTCTTTTATCTTGGGTCTCTCTCTTCTCTTGGATCAGTCTCTCTTTCGTCAATCTCTCTCTCCCTCTTCTATTTCGTCAGCCTCTCTCCCTCGTCTCTTGGACCAGTCTCTCTCCCTATCTCTTCCCTTGGGTCTCTCTCTTCTCTAGGGTCAGGGTCTCTCTCTCTCTCTCTCTCTTCTCTTGGGTCTCTCTCTTCTCTTGGGTCAGAGTCTCTCTCTCTCTTCTCTTGGGTCTCTCTTCTCTTGGGTCAGAGTCTCTCTCCCTATCTCTTCTCTTGGGTCTCTCTCTTCTCTTGGGTCTCTCTCTCTCAGCGCAGGCTATACCAATTTAATATGGCATGTGATACAGATGAAATGGTCAGGCAGACAGGTCATGGAGTATTAATCTCTAAACTCTGCAATCTCTCCTCCTTATAATAATCTCTTTAGCTCTCTTGATCTCAGCACAAAACTAGATGGATCTTGACAAGCGTTTGGGTATGAAGTGACAGCGCAGACTCAAAGAGACGGGAGAGAGAGAGAGAGAGGGGGGGGACAGAGGGGAAGAAAGAGAGAGGGGGGACACAGAGGGGAAGAAAGAGAGAGAGGGGGGACACAGAGGGGAAGGAAGAGAGAGAGGGGACACAGAGGGGAAGAAAGAGAGAGCGGGGACAGAGGGGAAGAAAGAGAGAGGGAGAGAGAAAAAGATAGGGAGAGAGAGAGAAAGCGAGAAAAGAGAGAGAGAAAGAGAGAAAGAGGGAGAGAAAGAAAGATAGGGAGGGAGAGAGAGAAAAGGTGAGAAAACGGGAGAAGGGGGAGAGAGATGTTAAGAGAGAGAGAGATGGAAAGAGAGCAAGGGGTGATATACTGTAATGTAATATAATAATAATAATTATATTAATATAATATAATATATAATGTAATATAAGGGGATGGGTATAGATAAGAGAGAGGGGTATAGCTGAGAGAGGGGTATAGATAAGAGATAAATATAGATAAGAAATATGAGTATAGATAAGATATAAATAAATAAGTGAGATAGATAAGAAAGAGGGGTATAACTATAGATGAGAGAGGGGTACATATAGGAGAGTGTATATATATATATATATATATATATATATATATATATATAAAGAAGACGTATAAGGTGCGCAAAACTGATTTAAAATAGTGTTGCAATGATGTCTATGAGTGCTGCCACATTGTAATGGGTGCACACCACCCCAAAGAAAATAAAAAGTACATACATACCTGTACATATATATGTATGTATGTATGTGTGTGTGTGTGTGTGTGTGTGTGTGTGTGTGTGTGTATATATATATATATATATGGGAAGGGAATATATGAGAGGGGTATACAGATAGGAGACAGGGGGGGTATATAAGAGAGAGGGGGTGAGATCTAACCCAAAGTACCCCTCGGTGGGGTGCAGGAGGTGTATCACGGGCAGGAGCTGCAGACACAGGACACCCACAAGTCGCATGCTGCAGGATCAGCAGTGCAGCTGCATCTCTCCTCTCCAGCTCATCACTGGCCCCACCAGCACCAGCACCACGCTTTAAGGGGGGGGCACACCCACGCGCGGATTGGCTGGGGGGCTGACACACCCACGTGCTGATTGGCTGTCAGGGGGGAAAGGGGCGGGGGCTGCACCTCACCTGGAGCAGCCTGAGGGATGTGAGACATTCCATCCCCATATATCTGTGACACTGTGTCACCTATACTGACATTATAATAATGTGTCTGTGACACTGTGTCACCTATACTGACATTATAATAATGTGTCTGTGACACTGTGTCACCTATACTGACATTGTAATAATGTGTCTGTGTCACTGTGTAACCTATACTGACATTATAATAATGTATCTGTGTCACTGTGTCACCTATACTGACATTATAATAATGTATCTGTGTCACTGTGTCACCTACACTAACATTATAATAATGTGTCTGTGTCACTGTGTCACTGTGTCACCTACACTGACATTATAATAATGTGTCTGTGACACTGTGTCACCTATACTGACATTATAATAATGTGTCTGTGTCACCTACACTGACATTATAATAATGTATCTGTGACACTGTGTCACCTACACTGACATTATAATAATGTATCTGTGACACTGTGTCACCTACACTGACATTATAATAATGTGTCTGTGACACTGTGTCACCTATACTGACATTATAATAATGTGTCTGTGACACTGTGTCACCTATACTGACATTGTAATAATGTGTCTGTGACACTGTGTCACCTACACTGACATTATAATAATGTGTCTGTGACACTGTGTCACCTATACTGACATTGTAATAATGTATCTGTGTCATTGTGTCACCTATACTGACATTATAATAATGTATCTGTGTCACTGTGTCACCTATACTGACATTATAATAATGTATCTGTGTCACTGTGTCACCTACACTAACATTATAATAATGTGTCTGTGTCACTGTGTCACCTACACTGACATTATAATAATGTGTCTGTGACACTGTGTCACCTATACTGACATTATAATAATGTGTCTGTGTCACCTATACTGACATTATAATAATGTGTCTGTGACACTGTGTCACCTATACTGACATTATAATAATGTGTCTGTGACACTGTGTCACCTACACTGACATTATAATAATGTATCTGTGTCACCTACACTGACATTATAATAATGTATCTGTGACACTGTGTCACCTACACTGACATTATAATAATGTATCTGTGACACTGTGTCACCTACACTGACATTATAATAATGTGTCTGTGACACTGTGTCACCTACACTGACATTATAATAATGTGTCTGTGACACTGTGTCACCTACACTGACATTATAATAATGTGTCACTGTGTCACCTACACTGACATTATAATAATGTATCTGTGTCACTTATACTGACATTATAATAATGTGTCTGTGTCATTGTGTCACCTACACTGACATTATAATAATGTGTCTGACACAGTGTCACCTATACTGATATTATAATAATGTATCTGTGTCACTTACACTGACATTATAATAATGTATCTGTGTCACATACACTGACATTATATTAATGTATCTGTGTCACTGTGTCACCTACACTGACATTATAATAATGTGTCTGACACGGTGTCACCTATACTGACATTATAATAATGTATATGTGACACTGTGTCACCTACACTGACATTATAATAATGTATCTGTGTCACTGTGTCACCTACACTGACATTCTAATAATGTGTCTGTGACACTGTGTCACCTACACTGACATTGTAATAATGTATCTGTGACACTGTGTCACCTATACTGACATTATAATAATGTATCTGTGACACTGTGTCACCTACACTGACATTATAATAATGTATCTGTGTCACTGTGTCACCTACACTGACATTATAATAATGTATCTGTGTCACTGTGTCACCTACACTGACATTATAATAATGTATCTGTGTCACTGTGTCACCTACACTGACATTATAAAAATGTATCTGTGTCACTGTGTCACATACACTGACATTATAATAATGTGTCTGTGTCACCTACACTGACATTATAATAATGTATCTGTGTCACTGTGTCACCTACACTGACATTATAATAATGTATCTGTGACACTGTGTCACCTACACTGACATTATAATAATGTATCTGTGACACTGTGTCACCTACACTGACATTATAATAATGTGTCTGTGTCACTGTGTCACATACACTGACATTGTAATAATGTGTCTGTGACACTGTGTCACCTACACTGACATTATAATAATGTATCTGTGTCACTGTGTCACCTACACTGACATTATAATAATGTATCTGTGACACTGTGTCACCTACACTGACATTATAATAATGTATCTGTGTCATTGTGTCACCTACACTGACATTATAATAATGTGTCTGTGACACCTACACTGACATTATAATAATGTGTATGTGTCACTGTGTCACCTACACTGACATTATAATAATGTATCTGTGTCACTGTGTCACCTACACTGACATTATAATAATGTATCTGTGACACTGTGTCACCTACACTGACATTATAATAATGTGTCTGTGACACTGTGTCACCTACACTGACATTATAATAATGTATCTGTGACACTGTCACCTACACTGACATTATAATAATGTATCTGTGACACTGTGTCACCTACACTGACATTATAATAATGTATCTGTGACACTGTGTCACCTACACTGACATTATAATAATGTATCTGTGACACTGTGTCACCTACACTGACATTATAATAATGTATCTGTGACACTGTGTCACCTACAATGACATTATAATAATGTATCTGTGACACTGTGTCACCTACACTGACATTATAATAATGTATCTGTGACACTGTGTCACCTACACTGACATTATAATAATGTATCTGTGTCACTGTGTCACCTACACTGACATTATAATAATGTATCTGTGTCACTGTGTCACCTACACTGACATTATAATAATGTATCTGTGTCACCTACACTGACATTATAATAATGTATCTGTGACACTGTGTCACCTATACTGACATTATAATAATGTATCTGTGACACTGTGTCACCTATACTGACATTATAATAATGTATCTGTGTCACTGTGTCACCTACACTGACATTATAATAATGTGTCTGTGACACTGTGTCACCTACACTGACATTATAATAATGTATCTGTGTCACCTACACTGACATTATAATAATGTATCTGTGTCACCTACACTGACATTATAATAATCTGTCTGTGACACTGTGTCACCTATACTGACATTATAATAATGTGTCTGTGTCACCTATACTGACATTATAATAATGTGTCTGTGACACTGTGTCACCTATACTGACATTATAATAATGTGTCTGTGACACTGTGTCACCTATACTGACATTGTAATAATGTGTCTGTGACACTGTGTCACCTACACTGACATTATAATAATGTGTCTGTGACACTGTGTCACCTATACTGACATTGTAATAATGTATCTGTGTCACTGTGTCACCTATACTGACATTATAATAATGTATCTGTGTCACTGTGTCACCTATACTGACATTATAATAATGTATCTGTGTCACTGTGTCACCTACACTAACATTATAATAATGTGTCTGTGTCACTGTGTCACCTACACTGACATTATAATAATGTGTCTGTGACACTGTGTCACCTACACTGACATTATAATAATGTGTCTGTGACACTGTGTCACCTATACTGACATTGTAATAATGTGTCTGTGACACTGTGTCACCTACACTGACATTATAATAATGTGTCTGTGACACTGTGTCACCTATACTGACATTGTAATAATGTATCTGTGTCACTGTGTCACCTATACTGACATTATAATAATGTATCTGTGTCACTGTGTCACCTATACTGACATTATAATAATGTATCTGTGTCACTGTGTCACCTACACTAACATTATAATAATGTGTCTGTGTCACTGTGTCACCTACACTGACATTATAATAATGTGTCTGTGACACTGTGTCACCTATACTGACATTATAATAATGTGTCTGTGTCACCTATACTGACATTATAATAATGTGTCTGTGACACTGTGTCACCTATACTGACATTATAATAATGTGTCTGTGACACTGTGTCACCTATACTGACATTGTAATAATGTGTCTGTGACACTGTGTCACCTACACTGACATTATAATAATGTGTCTGTGACACTGTGTCACCTATACTGACATTGTAATAATGTATCTGTGTCACTGTGTCACCTATACTGACATTATAATAATGTGTCTGTGACACTGTGTCACCTATACTGACATTGTAATAATGTGTCTGTGACACTGTGTCACCTACACTGACATTATAATAATGTGTCTGTGACACTGTGTCACCTATACGGACATTGTAATAATGTATCTGTGTCACTGTGTCACCTATACTGACTTTATAATAATGTATCTGTGTCACTGTGTCACCTATACTGACATTATAATAATGTATCTGTGTCACTGTGTCACCTACACTAACATTATAATAATGTGTCTGTGTCACTGTGTCACCTACACTGACATTATAATAATGTGTCTGTGACACTGTGTCACCTATACTGACATTATAATAATGTGTCTGTGTCACCTATACTGACATTATAATAATGTGTCTGTGACACTGTGTCACCTATACTGACATTATAATAATGTGTCTGTGACACTGTGTCACCTACACTGACATTATAATAATGTATCTGTGTCACCTACACTGACATTATAATAATGTATCTGTGACACTGTGTCACCTACACTGACATTATAATAATGTATCTGTGACACTGTGTCACCTACACTGACATTATAATAATGTGTCTGTGACACTGTGTCACCTATACTGACATTATAATAATGTGTCTGTGACACTGTGTCACCTATACTGACATTGTAATAATGTGTCTGTGACACTGTGTCACCTACACTGACATTATAATAATGTGTCTGTGACACTGTGTCACCTATACTGACATTGTAATAATGTATCTGTGTCATTGTGTCACCTATACTGACATTATAATAATGTATCTGTGTCACTGTGTCACCTATACTGACATTATAATAATGTGTCTGTGTCACTGTGTCACCTACACTAACATTATAATAATGTGTCTGTGTCACTGTGTCACCTACACTGACATTATAATAATGTGTCTGTGACACTGTGTCACCTATACTGACATTATAATAATGTGTCTGTGTCACCTATACTGACATTATAATAATGTGTCTGTGACACTGTGTCACCTATACTGACATTATAATAATGTGTCTGTGACACTGTGTCACCTACACTGACATTATAATAATGTATCTGTGTCACCTACACTGACATTATAATAATGTATCTGTGACACTGTGTCACCTACACTGACATTATAATAATGTATCTGTGACACTGTGTCACCTACACTGACATTATAATAATGTGTCTGTGACACTGTGTCACCTACACTGACATTATAATAATGTGTCTGTGACACTGTGTCACCTACACTGACATTATAATAATGTGTCACTGTGTCACCTACACTGACATTATAATAATGTATCTGTGTCACTTATACTGACATTATAATAATGTGTCTGTGTCATTGTGTCACCTATACTGACATTATAATAATGTGTCTGACACAGTGTCACCTATACTGATATTATAATAATGTATCTGTGTCACTGTGTCACCTACACTGACATTATAATAATGTATCTGTGTCACATACACTGACATTATAATAATGTATCTGTGTCACTGTGTCACCTACACTGACATTATAATAATGTGTCTGACACGGTGTCACCTATACTGACATTATAATAATGTATATGTGACACTGTGTCACCTACACTGACATTATAATAATGTATCTGTGTCACTGTGTCACCTACACTGACATTCTAATAATGTGTCTGTGACACTGTGTCACCTACACTGACATTGTAATAATGTATCTGTGACACTGTGTCACCTATACTGACATTATAATAATGTATCTGTGACACTGTGTCACCTACACTGACATTATAATAATGTATCTGTGTCACTGTGTCACCTACACTGACATTATAATAATGTATCTGTGTCACTGTGTCACCTACACTGACATTATAATAATGTATCTGTGTCACTGTGTCACCTACACTGACATTATAAAAATGTATCTGTGTCACTGTGTCACATACACTGACATTGTAATAATGTGTCTGTGTCACCTACACTGACATTATAATAATGTATCTGTGACACTGTCTCACCTACACTGACATTATAATAATGTATCTGTGTCACCTACACTGACATTATAATAATGTATCTGTGTCACTGTGTCACCTACACTGACATTATAATAATGTATCTGTGACACTGTGTCACCTACACTGACATTATAATAATGTATCTGTGACACTGTGTCACCTACACTGACATTATAATAATGTGTCTGTGTCACTGTGTCACATACACTGACATTGTAATAATGTGTCTGTGACACTGTGTCACCTACACTGACATTATAATAATGTATCTGTGTCACTGTGTCACCTACACTGACATTATAATAATGTATCTGTGACACTGTGTCACCTACACTGACATTATAATAATGTATCTGTGTCATTGTGTCACCTACACTGACATTATAATAATGTGTCTGTGACACCTACACTGACATTATAATAATGTGTATGTGTCACTGTGTCACCTACACTGACATTATAATAATGTATCTGTGTCACTGTGTCACCTACACTGACATTATAATAATGTATCTGTGACACTGTGTCACCTACACTGACATTATAATAATGTGTCTGTGACACTGTGTCACCTACACTGACATTATAATAATGTATCTGTGTCATTGTGTCACCTACACTGACATTATAATAATGTGTCTGTGACACCTACACTGACATTATAATAATGTATATGTGACACTGTGTCACCTACACTGACATTATAATAATGTATCTGTGTCACTGTGTCACCTACACTGACATTCTAATAATGTGTCTGTGACACTGTGTCACCTACACTGACATTGTAATAATGTATCTGTGACACTGTGTCACCTATACTGACATTATAATAATGTATCTGTGACACTGTGTCACCTACACTGACATTATAATAATGTATCTGTGTCACTGTGTCACCTACACTGACATTATAATAATGTATCTGTGTCACTGTGTCACCTACACTGACATTATAATAATGTATCTGTGTCACTGTGTCACCTACACTGACATTATAAAAATGTATCTGTGTCACTGTGTCACATACACTGACATTGTAATAATGTGTCTGTGTCACCTACACTGACATTATAATAATGTATCTGTGACACTGTCTCACCTACACTGACATTATAATAATGTATCTGTGTCACCTACACTGACATTATAATAATGTATCTGTGTCACTGTGTCACCTACACTGACATTATAATAATGTATCTGTGACACTGTGTCACCTACACTGACATTATAATAATGTATCTGTGACACTGTGTCACCTACACTGACATTATAATAATGTGTCTGTGTCACTGTGTCACATACACTGACATTGTAATAATGTGTCTGTGACACTGTGTCACCTACACTGACATTATAATAATGTATCTGTGTCACTGTGTCACCTACACTGACATTATAATAATGTATCTGTGACACTGTGTCACCTACACTGACATTATAATAATGTATCTGTGTCATTGTGTCACCTACACTGACATTATAATAATGTGTCTGTGACACCTACACTGACATTATAATAATGTGTATGTGTCACTGTGTCACCTACACTGACATTATAATAATGTATCTGTGTCACTGTGTCACCTACACTGACATTATAATAATGTATCTGTGACACTGTGTCACCTACACTGACATTATAATAATGTGTCTGTGACACTGTGTCACCTACACTGACATTATAATAATGTATCTGTGACACTGTCACCTACACTGACATTATAATAATGTATCTGTGACACTGTGTCACCTACACTGACATTATAATAATGTATCTGTGACACTGTGTCACCTACACTGACATTATAATAATGTATCTGTGACACTGTGTCACCTACACTGACATTATAATAATGTATCTGTGACACTGTGTCACCTACAATGACATTATAATAATGTATCTGTGACACTGTATCACCTACACTGACATTATAATAATGTATCTGTGACACTGTGTCACCTACACTGACATTATAATAATGTATCTGTGTCACTGTGTCACCTACACTGACATTATAATAATGTATCTGTGTCACTGTGTCACCTACACTGACATTATAATAATGTATCTGTGTCACCTACACTGACATTATAATAATGTATCTGTGACACTGTGTCACCTACACTGACATTATAATAATGTATCTGTGACACTGTGTCACCTATACTGACATTATAATAATGTATCTGTGACACTGTGTCACCTATACTGACATTATAATAATGTATCTGTGTCACTGTGTCACCTACACTGACATTATAATAATGTGTCTGTGACACTGTGTCACCTACACTGACATTATAATAATGTATCTGTGTCACCTACACTGACATTATAATAATGTATCTGTGTCACCTACACTGACATTATAATAATCTGTCTGTGACACTGTGTCACCTATACTGACATTATAATAATGTATCTGTGACACTGTGTCACCTACACTGACATTATAACAATGTATCTGTGTCACTGTGTCACCTACACTGACATTATAATAATGTATCTGTGTCACTGTGTCACCTACACTGACATTATAATAATGTATTTGTGTCATTGTGTCACCTACACTGACATTATAATAATGTGTCTGTGACACCTACACTGACATTATAATAATGTGTCTGTGACACTGTGTCACCTATACGGACATTATAAGAATGTATCTGTGACACTGTGTCACCTACACTGACATTATAACAATGTATCTGTGTCACTGTGTCACCTACACTGACATTATAATAATGTATCTGTGTCACTGTGTCACCTACACTGACATTATAATAATGTATTTGTGTCACTGTGTCACCTACACTGACATTATAATAATGTATCTGTGTCACCTACACTGACATTATAATAATGTGTCTGTGACACTGTGTCACCTACACTGACGTTATTATAATGTGTCTGTGTCACTGTGTCACCTACACTGACATTATAACAATGTATCTGTGTCACTGTGTCACCTACACTGACATTATAATAATGTATCTGTGTCACTGTGTCACCTACACTGACATTATAATAATGTATTTGTGTCACTGTGTCACCTACACTGACATTATAATAATGTATCTGTGTCACCTACACTGACATTATAATAATGTGTCTGTGACACTGTGTCACCTACACTGACGTTATTATAATGTGTCTGTGTCACTGTGTCACCTACACTGACGTTATAATAATGTGTCTGTGACACTGTGTCACCTACACTGACATTATAATAATGTATCTGTGACACTGTGTCACCTACACTGACATTATAATAATGTGTCTGTGACACTGTGTCACCTACACTGACATTATAATAATGTATCTGTGTCACTGTGTCACCTACACTGACGTTATAATAATGTATCTGTGTCACTGTGTCACCTACACTGACATTATAATAATGTATCTGTGACACTGTGTCACCTACACTGACATTATAATAATGTATCTGTGTCACTGTGTCACCTACACTGACATTATAATAATGTATCTGTGACACTGTGTCACCTACACTGACATTATAATAATGTATCTGTGTCACTGTGTCACCTACACTGACATTATAATAATGTATCTGTGACACTGTGTCACCTACACTGACATTATAATAATGTATCTGTGTCATTGTGTCACCTACACTGACATTATAATAATGTGTCTGTGACACCTACACTGACATTATAATAATGTGTATGTGTCACTGTGTCACCTACACTGACATTATAATAATGTATCTGTGTCACTGTGTCACCTACACTGACATTATAATAATGTATCTGTGACACTGTGTCACCTACACTGACATTATAATAATGTGTCTGTGACACTGTGTCACCTACACTGACATTATAATAATGTATCTGTGACACTGTCACCTACACTGACATTATAATAATGTATCTGTGACACTGTGTCACCTACACTGACATTATAATAATGTATCTGTGACACTGTGTCACCTACACTGACATTATAATAATGTATCTGTGACACTGTGTCACCTACACTGACATTATAATAATGTATCTGTGACACTGTGTCACCTACACTGACATTATAATAATGTATCTGTGACACTGTGTCACCTACAATGACATTATAATAATGTATCTGTGACACTGTGTCACCTACACTGACATTATAATAATGTATCTGTGACACTGTGTCACCTACACTGACATTATAATAATGTATCTGTGTCACTGTGTCACCTACACTGACATTATAATAATGTATCTGTGACACTGTGTCACCTACACTGACATTATAATAATGTGTCTGTGACACTGTGTCACCTATACTGACATTATAATAATGTGTCTGTGACACTGTGTCACCTATACTGACATTGTAATAATGTGTCTGTGACACTGTGTCACCTACACTGACATTATAATAATGTGTCTGTGACACTGTGTCACCTATACTGACATTGTAATAATGTATCTGTGTCACTGTGTCACCTATACTGACATTATAATAATGTATCTGTGTCACTGTGTCACCTATACTGACATTATAATAATGTATCTGTGTCACTGTGTCACCTACACTAACATTATAATAATGTGTCTGTGTCACTGTGTCACCTACACTGACATTATAATAATGTGTCTGTGACACTGTGTCACCTATACTGACATTATAATAATGTGTCTGTGTCACCTATACTGACATTATAATAATGTGTCTGTGACACTGTGTCACCTATACTGACATTATAATAATGTGTCTGTGACACTGTGTCACCTACACTGACATTATAATAATGTATCTGTGTCACCTACACTGACATTATAATAATGTATCTGTGACACTGTGTCACCTACACTGACATTATAATAATGTATCTGTGACACTGTGTCACCTACACTGACATTATAATAATGTGTCTGTGACACTGTGTCACCTATACTGACATTATAATAATGTGTCTGTGACACTGTGTCACCTATACTGACATTGTAATAATGTGTCTGTGACACTGTGTCACCTACACTGACATTATAATAATGTATCTGTGACACTGTGTCACCTACACTGACATTATAATAATGTATCTGTGTCATTGTGTCACCTATACTGACATTATAATAATGTATCTGTGTCACTGTGTCACCTATACTGACATTATAATAATGTATCTGTGTCACTGTGTCACCTACACTAACATTATAATAATGTGTCTGTGTCACTGTGTCACCTACACTGACATTATAATAATGTGTCTGTGACACTGTGTCACCTATACTGACATTATAATAATGTGTCTGTGTCACCTATACTGACATTATAATAATGTGTCTGTGACACTGTGTCACCTATACTGACATTATAATAATGTGTCTGTGACACTGTGTCACCTACACTGACATTATAATAATGTATCTGTGTCACCTACACTGACATTATAATAATGTATCTGTGACACTGTGTCACCTACACTGACATTATAATAATGTATCTGTGACACTGTGTCACCTACACTGACATTATAATAATGTATCTGTGTCATTGTGTCACCTACACTGACATTATAATAATGTGTCTGTGACACCTACACTGACATTATAATAATGTGTATGTGTCACTGTGTCACCTACACTGACATTATAATAATGTATCTGTGTCACTGTGTCACCTACACTGACATTATAATAATGTATCTGTGACACTGTGTCACCTACACTGACATTATAATAATGTGTCTGTGACACTGTGTCACCTACACTGACATTATAATAATGTATCTGTGACACTGTCACCTACACTGACATTATAATAATGTATCTGTGACACTGTGTCACCTACACTGACATTATAATAATGTATCTGTGACACTGTGTCACCTACACTGACATTATAATAATGTATCTGTGACACTGTGTCACCTACACTGACATTATAATAATGTATCTGTGACACTGTGTCACCTACACTGACATTATAATAATGTATCTGTGACACTGTGTCACCTACAATGACATTATAATAATGTATCTGTGACACTGTGTCACCTACACTGACATTATAATAATGTATCTGTGACACTGTGTCACCTACACTGACATTATAATAATGTATCTGTGTCACTGTGTCACCTACACTGACATTATAATAATGTATCTGTGACACTGTGTCACCTACACTGACATTATAATAATGTGTCTGTGACACTGTGTCACCTATACTGACATTATAATAATGTGTCTGTGACACTGTGTCACCTATACTGACATTGTAATAATGTGTCTGTGACACTGTGTCACCTACACTGACATTATAATAATGTGTCTGTGACACTGTGTCACCTATACTGACATTGTAATAATGTATCTGTGTCACTGTGTCACCTATACTGACATTATAATAATGTATCTGTGTCACTGTGTCACCTATACTGACATTATAATAATGTATCTGTGTCACTGTGTCACCTACACTAACATTATAATAATGTGTCTGTGTCACTGTGTCACCTACACTGACATTATAATAATGTGTCTGTGACACTGTGTCACCTATACTGACATTATAATAATGTGTCTGTGTCACCTATACTGACATTATAATAATGTGTCTGTGACACTGTGTCACCTATACTGACATTATAATAATGTGTCTGTGACACTGTGTCACCTACACTGACATTATAATAATGTATCTGTGTCACCTACACTGACATTATAATAATGTATCTGTGACACTGTGTCACCTACACTGACATTATAATAATGTATCTGTGACACTGTGTCACCTACACTGACATTATAATAATGTGTCTGTGACACTGTGTCACCTATACTGACATTATAATAATGTGTCTGTGACACTGTGTCACCTATACTGACATTGTAATAATGTGTCTGTGACACTGTGTCACCTACACTGACATTATAATAATGTATCTGTGACACTGTGTCACCTACACTGACATTATAATAATGTATCTGTGTCATTGTGTCACCTATACTGACATTATAATAATGTATCTGTGTCACTGTGTCACCTATACTGACATTATAATAATGTATCTGTGTCACTGTGTCACCTACACTAACATTATAATAATGTGTCTGTGTCACTGTGTCACCTACACTGACATTATAATAATGTGTCTGTGACACTGTGTCACCTATACTGACATTATAATAATGTGTCTGTGTCACCTATACTGACATTATAATAATGTGTCTGTGACACTGTGTCACCTATACTGACATTATAATAATGTGTCTGTGACACTGTGTCACCTACACTGACATTATAATAATGTATCTGTGTCACCTACACTGACATTATAATAATGTATCTGTGACACTGTGTCACCTACACTGACATTATAATAATGTATCTGTGACACTGTGTCACCTACACTGACATTATAATAATGTATCTGTGTCACTGTGTCACCTATACTGACATTATAATAATGTGTCTGTGACACTGTGTCACCTACACTGACATTATAATAATGTGTCTGTGACACTGTGTCACCTACACTGACATTATAATAATGTGTCACTGTGTCACCTACACTGACATTATAATAATGTGTCACTGTGTCACCTACACTGACATTATAATAATGTATCTGTGTCACTTATACTGACATTATAATAATGTGTCTGTGTCATTGTGTCACCTATACTGACATTATAATAATGTGTCTGACACAGTGTCACATATACTGATATTATAATAATGTATCTGTGTCACTGTGTCACCTACACTGACATTATAATAATGTATCTGTGTCACATACACTGACATTATAATAATGTATCTGTGTCACTGTGTCACCTACACTGACATTATAATAATGTGTCTGACACGGTGTCACCTATACTGACATTATAATAATGTATATGTGACACTGTGTCACCTACACTGACATTATAATAATGTATCTGTGTCACTGTGTCACCTACACTGACATTCTAATAATGTGTCTGTGACACTGTGTCACCTACACTGACATTGTAATAATGTATCTGTGACACTGTGTCACCTATACTGACATTATAATAATGTATCTGTGACACTGTGTCACCTACACTGACATTATAATAATGTATCTGTGTCACTGTGTCACCTACACTGACATTATAATAATGTATCTGTGTCACTGTGTCACCTACACTGACATTATAATAATGTATCTGTGTCACTGTGTCACCTACACTGACATTATAAAAATGTATCTGTGTCACTGTGTCACATACACTGACATTGTAATAATGTGTCTGTGTCACCTACACTGACATTATAATAATGTATCTGTGACACTGTCTCACCTACACTGACATTATAATAATGTATCTGTGTCACCTACACTGACATTATAATAATGTATCTGTGTCACTGTGTCACCTACACTGACATTATAATAATGTATCTGTGACACTGTGTCACCTACACTGACATTATAATAATGTATCTGTGACACTGTGTCACCTACACTGACATTATAATAATGTGTCTGTGTCACTGTGTCACATACACTGACATTGTAATAATGTGTCTGTGACACTGTGTCACCTACACTGACATTATAATAATGTATCTGTGTCACTGTGTCACCTACACTGACATTATAATAATGTATCTGTGACACTGTGTCACCTACACTGACATTATAATAATGTATCTGTGTCATTGTGTCACCTACACTGACATTATAATAATGTGTCTGTGACACCTACACTGACATTATAATAATGTGTATGTGTCACTGTGTCACCTACACTGACATTATAATAATGTATCTGTGTCACTGTGTCACCTACACTGACATTATAATAATGTATCTGTGACACTGTGTCACCTACACTGACATTATAATAATGTGTCTGTGACACTGTGTCACCTACACTGACATTATAATAATGTATCTGTGACACTGTCACCTACACTGACATTATAATAATGTATCTCTGACACTGTGTCACCTACACTGACATTATAATAATGTATCTGTGACACTGTGTCACCTACACTGACATTATAATAATGTATCTGTGACACTGTGTCACCTACACTGACATTATAATAATGTATCTGTGACACTGTGTCACCTACAATGACATTATAATAATGTATCTGTGACACTGTGTCACCTACACTGACATTATAATAATGTATCTGTGACACTGTGTCACCTACACTGACATTATAATAATGTATCTGTGTCACTGTGTCACCTACACTGACATTATTATAATGTATCTGTGTCACTGTGTCACCTACACTGACATTATAATAATGTATCTGTGTCACCTACACTGACATTATAATAATGTATCTGTGACACTGTGTCACCTACACTGACATTATAATAATGTATCTGTGACACTGTGTCACCTATACTGACATTATAATAATGTATCTGTGACACTGTGTCACCTATACTGACATTATAATAATGTATCTGTGTCACTGTGTCACCTACACTGACATTATAATAATGTGTCTGTGACACTGTGTCACCTACACTGACATTATAATAATGTATCTGTGTCACCTACACTGACATTATAATAATGTATCTGTGTCACCTACACTGACATTATAATAATCTGTCTGTGACACTGTGTCACCTATACTGACATTATAATAATGTGTCTGTGACACTGTGTCACCTATACTGACATTATAATAATGTGTCTGTGACACTGTGTCACCTATACGGACATTATAAGAATGTATCTGTGACACTGTGTCACCTACACTGACATTATAACAATGTATCTGTGTCACTGTGTCACCTACACTGACATTATAATAATGTATCTGTGTCACTGTGTCACCTACACTGACATTATAATAATGTATCTGTGTCACTGTGTCACCTACACTGACATTATAATAATGTATCTGTGTCACCTACACTGACATTATAATAATGTGTCTGTGACACTGTGTCACCTACACTGACGTTATTATAATGTGTCTGTGTCACTGTGTCACCTACACTGACGTTATAATAATGTGTCTGTGACACTGTGTCACCTACACTGACATTATAATAATGTATCTGTGACACTGTGTCACCTACACTGACATTATAATAATGTGTCTGTGACACTGTGTCACCTACACTGACATTATAATAATGTATCTGTGTCACTGTGTCACCTACACTGACGTTATAATAATGTATCTGTGTCACTGTGTCACCTACACTGACATTATAATAATGTATCTGTGACACTGTGTCACCTACACTGACATTATAATAATGTATCTGTGTCACTGTGTCACCTACACTGACATTATAATAATGTATCTGTGACACTGTGTCACCTACACTGACATTATAATAATGTATCTGTGTCACTGTGTCACCTACACTGACATTATAATAATGTATCTGTGACACTGTGTCACCTACACTGACATTATAATAATGTATCTGTGTCATTGTGTCACCTACACTGACATTATAATAATGTGTCTGTGACACCTACACTGACATTATAATAATGTGTATGTGTCACTGTGTCACCTACACTGACATTATAATAATGTATCTGTGTCACTGTGTCACCTACACTGACATTATAATAATGTATCTGTGACACTGTGTCACCTACACTGACATTATAATAATGTGTCTGTGACACTGTGTCACCTACACTGACATTATAATAATGTATCTGTGACACTGTCACCTACACTGACATTATAATAATGTATCTGTGACACTGTGTCACCTACACTGACATTATAATAATGTATCTGTGACACTGTGTCACCTACACTGACATTATAATAATGTATCTGTGACACTGTGTCACCTACACTGACATTATAATAATGTATCTGTGACACTGTGTCACCTACAATGACATTATAATAATGTATCTGTGACACTGTGTCACCTACACTGACATTATAATAATGTATCTGTGACACTGTGTCACCTATACTGACATTATAATAATGTGTCTGTGACACTGTGTCACCTATACTGACATTGTAATAATGTGTCTGTGACACTGTGTCACCTACACTGACATTATAATAATGTATCTGTGACACTGTGTCACCTACACTGACATTATAATAATGTATCTGTGTCATTGTGTCACCTATACTGACATTATAATAATGTAATAATGTATCTGTGTCACTGTGTCACCTATACTGACATTATAATAATGTATCTGTGTCACTGTGTCACCTACACTAACATTATAATAATGTGTCTGTGTCACTGTGTCACCTACACTGACATTATAATAATGTGTCTGTGACACTGTGTCACCTATACTGACATTATAATAATGTGTCTGTGTCACCTATACTGACATTATAATAATGTGTCTGTGACACTGTGTCACCTATACTGACATTATAATAATGTGTCTGTGACACTGTGTCACCTACACTGACATTATAATAATGTATCTGTGTCACCTACACTGACATTATAATAATGTATCTGTGACACTGTGTCACCTACACTGACATTATAATAATGTATCTGTGACACTGTGTCACCTACACTGACATTATAATAATGTATCTGTGTCACTGTGTCACCTATACTGACATTATAATAATGTGTCTGTGACACTGTGTCACCTACACTGACATTATAATAATGTGTCTGTGACACTGTGTCACCTACACTGACATTATAATAATGTGTCACTGTGTCACCTACACTGACATTATAATAATGTGTCACTGTGTCACCTACACTGACATTATAATAATGTATCTGTGTCACTTATACTGACATTATAATAATGTGTCTGTGTCATTGTGTCACCTACACTGACATTATAATAATGTGTCTGACACAGTGTCACCTATACTGGTATTATAATAATGTATCTGTGTCACTGTGTCACCTACACTGACATTATAATAATGTATCTGTGTCACATACACTGACATTATAATAATGTATCTGTGTCACTGTGTCACCTACACTGACATTATAATAATGTGTCTGACACGGTGTCACCTATACTGACATTATAATAATGTATATGTGACACTGTGTCACCTACACTGACATTATAATAATGTATCTGTGTCACTGTGTCACCTACACTGACATTCTAATAATGTGTCTGTGACACTGTGTCACCTACACTGACATTGTAATAATGTATCTGTGACACTGTGTCACCTATACTGACATTATAATAATGTATCTGTGACACTGTGTCACCTACACTGACATTATAATAATGTATCTGTGTCACTGTGTCACCTACACTGACATTATAATAATGTATCTGTGTCACTGTGTCACCTACACTGACATTATAATAATGTATCTGTGTCACTGTGTCACCTACACTGACATTATAAAAATGTATCTGTGTCACTGTGTCACATACACTGACATTGTAATAATGTGTCTGTGTCACCTACACTGACATTATAATAATGTATCTGTGACACTGTCTCACCTACACTGACATTATAATAATGTATCTGTGTCACCTACACTGACATTATAATAATGTATCTGTGTCACTGTGTCACCTACACTGACATTATAATAATGTATCTGTGACACTGTGTCACCTACACTGACATTATAATAATGTATCTGTGACACTGTGTCACCTACACTGACATTATAATAATGTTTCTGTGTCACTGTGTCACATACACTGACATTGTAATAATGTGTCTGTGACACTGTGTCACCTACACTGACATTATAATAATGTATCTGTGTCACTGTGTCACCTACACTGACATTATAATAATGTATCTGTGACACTGTGTCACCTACACTGACATTATAATAATGTATCTGTGTCATTGTGTCACCTACACTGACATTATAATAATGTGTCTGTGACACCTACACTGACATTATAATAATGTGTATGTGTCACTGTGTCACCTACACTGACATTATAATAATGTATCTGTGTCACTGTGTCACCTACACTGACATTATAATAATGTATCTGTGACACTGTGTCACCTATACTGACATTATAATAATGTATCTGTGACACTGTGTCACCTACACTGACATTATAATAATGTGTCTGTGACACTGTGTCACCTATACTGACATTATAATAATGTGTCTGTGACACTGTGTCACCTATACTGACATTGTAATAATGTGTCTGTGACACTGTGTCACCTACACTGACATTATAATAATGTATCTGTGACACTGTGTCACCTACACTGACATTATAATAATGTATCTGTGTCATTGTGTCACCTATACTGACATTATAATAATGTATCTGTGTCACTGTGTCACCTATACTGACATTATAATAATGTATCTGTGTCACTGTGTCACCTACACTAACATTATAATAATGTGTCTGTGTCACTGTGTCACCTACACTGACATTATAATAATGTGTCTGTGACACTGTGTCACCTATACTGACATTATAATAATGTGTCTGTGTCACCTATACTGACATTATAATAATGTGTCTGTGACACTGTGTCACCTACACTGACATTATAATAATGTATCTGTGTCACCTACACTGACATTATAATAATGTATCTGTGACACTGTGTCACCTACACTGACATTATAATAATGTATCTGTGACACTGTGTCACCTACACTGACATTATAATAATGTATCTGTGTCACTGTGTCACCTACACTGACATTATAATAATGTATCTGTGACACTGTGTCACCTATACTGACATTATAATAATGTATCTGTGACACTGTGTCACCTACACTGACATTATAATAATGTATCTGTGACACTGTGTCACCTATACTGACATTATAATAATGTGTCTGTGACACTGTGTCACCTATACTGACATTGTAATAATGTGTCTGTGACACTGTGTCACCTACACTGACATTATAATAATGTATCTGTGACACTGTGTCACCTACACTGACATTATAATAATGTATCTGTGTCATTGTGTCACCTATACTGACATTATAATAATGTATCTGTGTCACTGTGTCACCTATACTGACATTATAATAATGTATCTGTGTCACTGTGTCACCTACACTAACATTATAATAATGTGTCTGTGTCACTGTGTCACCTACACTGACATTATAATAATGTGTCTTTGACACTGTGTCACCTATACTGACATTATAATAATGTGTCTGTGTCACCTATACTGACATTATAATAATGTGTCTGTGACACTGTGTCACCTACACTGACATTATAATAATGTATCTGTGTCACCTACACTGACATTATAATAATGTATCTGTGACACTGTGTCACCTACACTGACATTATAATAATGTATCTGTGACACTGTGTCACCTACACTGACATTATAATAATGTATCTGTGTCACTGTGTCACCTATACTGACATTATAATAATGTGTCTGTGACACTGTGTCACCTACACTGACATTATAATAATGTGTCTGTGACACTGTGTCACCTACACTGACATTATAATAATGTGTCACTGTGTCACCTACACTGACATTATAATAATGTGTCACTGTGTCACCTACACTGACATTATAATAATGTATCTGTGTCACTTATACTGACATTATAATAATGTGTCTGTGTCATTGTGTCACCTACACTGACATTATAATAATGTGTCTGACACAGTGTCACCTATACTGATATTATAATAATGTATCTGTGTCACTGTGTCACCTACACTGACATTATAATAATGTATCTGTGTCACATACACTGACATTATAATAATGTATCTGTGTCACTGTGTCACCTACACTGACATTATAATAATGTGTCTGACACGGTGTCACCTATACTGACATTATAATAATGTATATGTGACACTGTGTCACCTACACTGACATTATAATAATGTATCTGTGTCACTGTGTCACCTACACTGACATTCTAATAATGTGTCTGTGACACTGTGTCACCTACACTGACATTGTAATAATGTATCTGTGACACTGTGTCACCTATACTGACATTATAATAATGTATCTGTGACACTGTGTCACCTACACTGACATTATAATAATGTATCTGTGTCACTGTGTCACCTACACTGACATTATAATAATGTATCTGTGTCACTGTGTCACCTACACTGACATTATAATAATGTATCTGTGTCACTGTGTCACCTACACTGACATTATAAAAATGTATCTGTGTCACTGTGTCACATACACTGACATTGTAATAATGTGTCTGTGTCACCTACACTGACATTATAATAATGTATCTGTGACACTGTCTCACCTACACTGACATTATAATAATGTATCTGTGTCACCTACACTGACATTATAATAATGTATCTGTGTCACTGTGTCACCTACACTGACATTATAATAATGTATCTGTGACACTGTGTCACCTACACTGACATTATAATAAAGTATCTGTGACACTGTGTCACCTACACTGACATTATAATAATGTGTCTGTGTCACTGTGTCACATACACTGACATTGTAATAATGTGTCTGTGACACTGTGTCACCTACACTGACATTATAATAATGTATCTGTGTCACTGTGTCACCTACACTGACATTATAATAATGTATCTGTGACACTGTGTCACCTACACTGACATTATAATAATGTATCTGTGTCATTGTGTCACCTACACTGACATTATAATAATGTGTCTGTGACACCTACACTGACATTATAATAATGTGTATGTGTCACTGTGTCACCTACACTGACATTATAATAATGTATCTGTGTCACTGTGTCACCTACACTGACATTATAATAATGTATCTGTGACACTGTGTCACCTACACTGACATTATAATAATGTGTCTGTGACACTGTGTCACCTACACTGACATTATAATAATGTATCTGTGACACTGTCACCTACACTGACATTATAATAATGTATCTGTGACACTGTGTCACCTACACTGACATTATAATAATGTATCTGTGACACTGTGTCACCTACACTGACATTATAATAATGTATCTGTGACACTGTGTCACCTACACTGACATTATAATAATGTATCTGTGACACTGTGTCACCTACAATGACATTATAATAATGTATCTGTGACACTGTGTCACCTACACTGACATTATAATAATGTATCTGTGACACTGTGTCACCTACACTGACATTATAATAATGTATCTGTGTCACTGTGTCACCTACACTGACATTATTATAATGTATCTGTGTCACTGTGTCACCTACACTGACATTATAATAATGTATCTGTGTCACCTACACTGACATTATAATAATGTATCTGTGACACTGTGTCACCTACACTGACATTATAATAATGTATCTGTGACACTGTGTCACCTATACTGACATTATAATAATGTATCTGTGACACTGTGTCACCTATACTGACATTATAATAATGTATCTGTGTCACTGTGTCACCTACACTGACATTATAATAATGTGTCTGTGACACTGTGTCACCTACACTGACATTATAATAATGTATCTGTGTCACCTACACTGACATTATAATAATGTATCTGTGTCACCTACACTGAAATTATAATAATCTGTCTGTGACACTGTGTCACCTATACTGACATTATAATAATGTGTCTGTGACACTGTGTCACCTATACTGACATTATAATAATGTGTCTGTGACACTGTGTCACCTATACGGACATTATAAGAATGTATCTGTGACACTGTGTCACCTACACTGACATTATAACAATGTATCTGTGTCACTGTGTCACCTACACTGACATTATAATAATGTATCTGTGTCACTGTGTCACCTACACTGACATTATAATAATGTATCTGTGTCACTGTGTCACCTACACTGACATTATAATAATGTATCTGTGTCACCTACACTGACATTATAATAATGTGTCTGTGACACTGTGTCACCTACACTGACGTTATTATAATGTGTCTGTGTCACTGTGTCACCTACACTGACGTTATAATAATGTGTCTGTGACACTGTGTCACCTACACTGACATTATAATAATGTATCTGTGACACTGTGTCACCTACACTGACATTATAATAATGTGTCTGTGACACTGTGTCACCTACACTGACATTATAATAATGTATCTGTGTCACTGTGTCACCTACACTGACGTTATAATAATGTATCTGTGTCACTGTGTCACCTACACTGCCATTATAATAATGTATCTGTGACACTGTGTCACCTACACTGACATTATAATAATGTATCTGTGTCACTGTGTCACCTACACTGACATTATAATAATGTATCTGTGACACTGTGTCACCTACACTGACATTATAATAATGTATCTGTGTCACTGTGTCACCTACACTGACATTATAATAATGTATCTGTGACACTGTGTCACCTACACTGACATTATAATAATGTATCTGTGTCATTGTGTCACCTACACTGACATTATAATAATGTGTCTGTGACACCTACACTGACATTATAATAATGTGTATGTGTCACTGTGTCACCTACACTGACATTATAATAATGTATCTGTGTCACTGTGTCACCTACACTGACATTATAATAATGTATCTGTGACACTGTGTCACCTACACTGACATTATAATAATGTGTCTGTGACACTGTGTCACCTACACTGACATTATAATAATGTATCTGTGACACTGTCACCTACACTGACATTATAATAATGTATCTGTGACACTGTGTCACCTACACTGACATTATAATAATGTATCTGTGACACTGTGTCACCTACACTGACATTATAATAATGTATCGGTGACACTGTGTCACCTACACTGACATTATAATAATGTATCTGTGACACTGTGTCACCTACAATGACATTATAATAATGTATCTGTGACACTGTGTCACCTACACTGACATTATAATAATGTATCTGTGACACTGTGTCACCTACACTGACATTATAATAATGTATCTGTGTCACTGTGTCACCTACACTGACATTATAATAATGTATCTGTGTAACTGTGTCACCTACACTGACATTATAATAATGTATCTGTGTCACCTACACTGACATTATAATAATGTATCTGTGACACTGTGTCACCTACACTGACATTATAATAATGTATCTGTGACACTGTGTCACCTATACTGACATTATAATAATGTATCTGTGACACTGTGTCACCTATACTGACATTATAATAATGTATCTGTGTCACTGTGTCACCTACACTGACATTATAATAATGTGTCTGTGACACTGTGTCACCTACACTGACATTATAATAATGTATCTGTGTCACCTACACTGACATTATAATAATCTGTCTGTGACACTGTGTCACCTATACTGACATTATAATAATGTGTCTGTGACACTGTGTCACCTATACTGACATTATAATAATGTGTCTGTGACACTGTGTCACCTATACGGACATTATAAGAATGTATCTGTGACACTGTGTCACCTACACTGACATTATAACAATGTATCTGTGTCACTGTGTCACCTACACTGACATTATAATAATGTATCTGTGTCACTGTGTCACCTACACTGACATTATAATAATGTATCTGTGTCACTGTGTCACCTACACTGACATTATAATAATGTATCTGTGTCACCTACACTGACATTATAATAATGTGTCTGTGACACTGTGTCACCTACACTGACGTTATTATAATGTGTCTGTGTCACTGTGTCACCTACACTGACGTTATAATAATGTGTCTGTGACACTGTGTCACCTACACTGACATTATAATAATGTATCTGTGACACTGTGTCACCTACACTGACATTATAATAATGTGTCTGTGACACTGTGTCACCTACACTGACATTATAATAATGTATCTGTGTCACTGTGTCACCTACACTGACGTTATAATAATGTATCTGTGTCACTGTGTCACCTACACTGACATTATAATAATGTATCTGTGACACTGTGTCACCTACACTGACATTATAATAATGTATCTGTGTCACTGTGTCACCTACACTGACATTATAATAATGTATCTGTGACACTGTGTCACCTACACTGACATTATAATAATGTATCTGTGTCACTGTGTCACCTACACTGACGTTATAATAATGTGTCTGTGTCACTGTGTCACCTACACTGACGTTATAATAATGTGTCTGTGACACTGTGTCACCTACACTGACATTATAATAATGTATCTGTGACACTGTATCACCTACACTGACATTATAATAATGTATCTGTGACACTGTGTCACCTACACTGACATTATAATAATGTGTCTGTGACACTGTGTCACCTACACTGACATTATAATAATGTATCTGTGTCACTGTGTCACCTACACTGACATTATAATAATAATGTATCTGTGACACTGTGTCACTTATACTGGCATAATAATGTATCTGTGTCACAGTGTCACCTACACTGACATTATAATAATGTATCTGTCACTGTGTCACCTACACTGACATTATAATAATTTGTCTGTCACTGTGTCACCTACACTGACATTATAATAATGTGTCTGTGACACTGTGTCACCTACACTGACATTATAATAATATGTCTGTGACACTGTGTCACCTACACTGACATTATAATAATGTGTATGTGTCACTGTCACCTACACTGACATTATAATAATGTATCTGTGTCACTGTGTCACCTACTGTACACTGATATTATAATAATGTATCTGTGTCACTGTGTCACCTACACTGACATTATAATAATGTGTCTGTGTCACGGTGTCACCTACACTGACATTGTAATAATGTGTCTGTGTCACCTACACTGACATTATAATAATGTATCTGTGACACTGTGTCACCTACACTGACATAATAATGTATCTGTGACACTGTGTCACCTACACTGACATTATAATAATGTATCTGTGTCACTGTGTCACCTACACTGACATTATAATAATGTATCTGTGACACTGTGTCACCTACACTGACATTATAATAATGTATCTGTGTCACTGTGTCACCTACACTGACATTATAATAATGTATCTGTGTCACTGTGTCACCTACACTGACATTATAATAATGTATCTGTGACACTGTGTCACCTACACTGACATTATAATAATGTGTCTGTGACACTGTGTCACCTACACTGACATTATAATAATGTGTCTGTGTCACTGTGTCACATACACTGACATTGTAATAATGTGTCTGTGACACTGTGTCACCTACACTGACATTATAATAATGTATCTGTGACACTGTGTCACCTATACTGACATTATAATAATGTAACTGTGTCACCTACACTGACGTTATAACAATGTATCTGTGTCACTGTGTCACCTACACTGACATTATAATAATGTAACTGTGTCACCTACACTGACATTATAATAATTTATCTGTGACACTGTGTCACCTACACTGACATTATAATAATGTATCTGTGTCACCTACACTGACATTATAATAATGTATCTGTGACACTGTGTCACCTACACTGACATTATAATAATGTATCTGTGACACTGTGTCACCTACACTGTCATTATAATAATGTATCTGTGTCACTGTGTCACCTACACTGACATTATAATAATGTATCTGTGACACTGTGTCACCTACACTGACATTATAATAATGTGTCTGTGTCACTGTGTCACATACACTGACATTGTAATAATGTGTCTGTGACACTGTGTCACCTACACTGACATTATAATAATGTATCTGTGTCACTGTGTCACCTACACTGACATTATAATAATGTATCTGTGACACTGTGTCACCTACACTGACATTATAATAATGTATCTGTGTCATTGTGTCACCTACACTGACATTATAATAATGTGTCTGTGAAACTGTGTCACCTACACTGACATTATAATAATGTGTATGTGTCACTGTGTCACCTACACTGACATTATAATAATGTATCTGTGTCACTGTGTCACCTACACTGACATTATAATAATGTATCTGTGACACTGTGTCACCTACACTGACATTATAATAATATGTCTGTGACACTGTGTCACCTACACTGATATTATAATAATGTATCTGTGACACTGTCACCTACACTGACATTATAATAATGTATCTGTGACACTGTGTTACCTACACTGACATTATAATAATGTATCTGTGACACTGTGTCACCTACACTGACATTATAATAATGTATCTGTGACACTGTGTCACCTACAATGACATTATAATAATGTATCTGTGACACTGTGTCACCTACACTGACATTATAATAATGTATCTGTGTCACCTACACTGACATTATAATAATGTATCTGTGTCACCTACACTGACATTATAATAATGTATCTGTGACACTGTGTCACCTACACTGACATTATAATAATGTATCTGTGACACTGTGTCACCTATACTGACATTATAATAATGTATATGTGAGACTGTGTCACCTATACTGACATTATAATAATGTATCTGTGTCACTGTGTCACCTACACTGACATTATAATAATCTGTCTGTGACACTGTGTCACCTATACTGACATTATAATAATGTGTCTGTGACACTGTGTCACCTATACTGACATTATAATAATGTGTCTGTGACACTGTGTCACCTATACGGACATTATAAGAATGTATCTGTGACACTGTGTCACCTACACTGACATTATAACAATGTATCTGTGTCACTGTGTCACCTACACTGACATTATAATAATGTATCTGTGTCACTGTGTCACCTACACTGACATTATAATAATGTATCTGTGTCACTGTGTCACCTACACTGACATTATAATAATGTATCTGTGTCACCTACACTGACATTATAATAATGTATCTGTGACACTGTGTCACCTACACTGACATTATAATAATGTATCTGTGACACTGTGTCACCTACACTGACATTATAATAATGTGTCTGTGACACTGTGGCACCTACACTGACGTTATAATAATGTATCTGTGTCACTGTGTCACCTACACTGACGTTATAATAATGTATCTGTGTCACTGTGTCACCTACACTGACGTTATAATAATGTATCTGTGTCACTGTGTCACCTACACTGACGTTATAATAATGTGTATGTGTCACTGTGTCACCTACACTGACGTTATAATAATGTGTCTGTGTCACTGTGTCACCTACACTGACGTTATAATAATGTGTCTGTGTCACTGTGTCACCTACACTGACATTATAATAATGTATCTGTGTCACTGTGTCACCTACACTGACATTATAATAATGTATCTGTGACACTGTGTCACCTACACTGACATTATAATAATGTATCTGTGTCATTGTGTCACCTACACTGACATTATAATAATGTGTCTGTGACACCTACACTGACATTATAATAATGTGTATGTGTCCCTGTGTCACCTACACTGACATTATAATAATGTATCTGTGTCACTGTGTCACCTACACTGACATTATAATAATGTATCTGTGACACTGTGTCACCTACACTGACATTATAATAATGTGTCTGTGACACTGTGTCACCTATACTGACATTATAATAATGTATCTGTGACACTGTGTCACCTACACTGACATTATAATAATGTATCTGTGTCATTGTGTCACCTACACTGACATTATAATAATGTGTCTGTGACACCTACACTGACATTATAATAATGTGTATGTGTCCCTGTGTCACCTACACTGACATTATAATAATGTATCTGTGACACTGTCACCTACACTGACATTATAATAATGTATCTGTGACACTGTGTCACCTACACTGACATTATAATAATGTATCTGTGACACTGTGTCACCTATACTGACATTATAATAATGTATCTGTGACACTGTGTCACCTATACTGACATTATAATAATGTATCTGTGTCACTGTGTCACCTACACTGACATTATAATAATGTGTCTGTGACACAGTGTCACCTATACTGACATTGTAATAATGTATCTGTGTCACTGTGTCACCTATACTGACATTATAATAATGTATCTGTGTCACTGTGTCACCTACACTAACATTATAATAATGTGTCTGTGTCACTGTGTCACCTACACTGACATTATAATAATGTGTCTGTGACACTGTGTCACCTATACTGACATTATAATAATGTGTCTGTGTCACCTATACTGACATTATAATAATGTGTCTGTGACACTGTGTCACCTATACTGACATTATAATAATGTGTCTGTGACACTGTGTCACCTACACTGACATTATAATAATGTATCTGTGTCACCTACACTGACATTATAATAATGTATCTGTGACACTGTGTCACCTATACTGACATTATAATAATGTGTCTGTGACACTGTGTCACCTACACTGACATTATAATAATGTGTCTGTGACACTGTGTCACCTACACTGACATTATAATAATGTGTCTGTGACACTGTGTCACCTACACTGACATTATAATAATGTGTCACTGTGTCACCTACACTGACATTATAATAATGTATCTGTGTCATTTATACTGACATTATAATAATGTGTCTGTGTCATTGTGTCACCTACACTGACATTATAATAATGTGTCTGACACAGTGTCACCTATACTGATATTATAATAATGTATCTGTGTCACTGTGTCACCTACACTGACATTATAATAATGTATCTGTGTCACATACACTGACATTATAATAATGTATCTGTGTCACTGTGTCACCTACACTGACATTATAATAATGTGTCTGACACGGTGTCACCTATACTGACATTATAATAATGTATATGTGACACTGTGTCACCTACACTGACATTATAATAATGTATCTGTGTCACTGTGTCACCTACACTGACATTCTAATAATGTGTCTGTGACACTGTGTCACCTACACTGACATTGTAATAATGTATCTGTGACACTGTGTCACCTATACTGACATTATAATAATGTATCTGTGACACTGTGTTACCTACACTGACATTATAATAATGTATCTGTGTCACCTACACTGACATTATAATAATGTATCTGTGTCACTGTGTCACCTACACTGACATTATAATAATGTATCTGTGTCACTGTGTCACCTACACTGACATTATAAAAATGTATCTGTGTCACTGTGTCACATACACTGACATTGTAATAATGTGTCTGTGTCACCTACACTGACATTATAATAATGTATCTGTGACATGTCTCACCTACACTGACATTATAATAATGTATCTGTGTCACCTACACTGACATTATAATAATGTATCTGTGTCACTGTGTCACCTACACTGACATTATAATAATGTATCTGTGACACTGTGTCACCTACACTGACATTATAATAATGTATCTGTGACACTGTGTCACCTACACTGACATTATAATAATGTGTCTGTGTCACTGTGTCACATACACTGACATTGTAATAATGTGTCTGTGACACTGTGTCACCTACACTGACATTATAATAATGTATCTGTGTCACTGTGTCACCTACACTGACATTATAATAATGTATCTGTGACACTGTGTCACCTACACTGACATTATAATAATGTATCTGTGACACTGTGTCACCTACACTGACATTATAATAATGTATCTGTGTCACTGTGTCACCTACACTGACATTATAATAATGTATCTGTGACACTGTGTCACCTACACTGACATTATAATAATGTATCTGTGTCATTGTGTCACCTACACTGACATTATAATAATGTGTCTGTGAAACTGTGTCACCTACACTGACATTATAATAATGTGTATGTGTCACTGTGTCACCTACACTGACATTATAATAATGTATCTGTGTCACTGTGTCACCTACACTGACATTATAATAATGTATCTGTGACACTGTGTCACCTACACTGACATTATAATAATGTGTCTGTGACACTGTGTCACCTACACTGATATTATAATACTGTATCTGTGACACTGTCACCTACACTGACATTATAATAATGTATCTGTGACACTGTGTTACCTACACTGACATTATAATAATGTATCTGTGACACTGTGTCACCTACACTGACATTATAAAAATGTATCTGTGACACTGTGTCACCTACAATGACATTATAATAATGTATCTGTGACACTGTGTCACCTACACTGACATTATAATAATGTATCTGTGTCACCTACACTGACATTATAATAATGTATCTGTGTCACCTACACTGACATTATAATAATGTATCTGTGACACTGTGTCACCTACACTGACATTATAATAATGTATCTGTGACACTGTGTCACCTATACTGACATTATAATAATGTATATGTGACACTGTGTCACCTATACTGACATTATAATAATGTATCTGTGTCACTGTGTCACCTACACTGACATTATAATAATCTGTCTGTGACACTGTGTCACCTATACTGACATTATAATAATGTGTCTGTGACACTGTGTCACCTATACTGACATTATAATAATGTGTCTGTGACACTGTGTCACCTATACGGACATTATAAGAATGTATCTGTGACACTGTGTCACCTACACTGACATTATAACAATGTATCTGTGTCACTGTGTCACCTACACTGACATTATAATAATGTATCTGTGTCACTGTGTCACCTACACTGACATTATAATAATGTATCTGTGTCACTGTGTCACCTACACTGACATTATAATAATGTATCTGTGTCACCTACACTGACATTATAATAATGTATCTGTGACACTGTGTCACCTACACTGACATTATAATAATGTATCTGTGACACTGTGTCACCTACACTGACATTATAATAATGTGTCTGTGACACTGTGTCACCTACACTGACATTATAATAATGTATCTGTGTCACTGTGTCACCTACACTGACGTTATAATAATGTATCTGTGTCACTGTGTCACCTACACTGACGTTATAATAATGTATCTGTGTCACTGTGTCACCTACACTGACGTTATAATAATGTGTATGTGTCACTGTGTCACCTACACTGACGTTATAATAATGTGTCTGTGTCACTGTGTCACCTACACTGACATTATAATAATGTATCTGTCACTGTGTCACCTACACTGACATTATAATAATGTATCTGTGACACTGTGTCACCTACACTGACATTATAATAATGTATCTGTGTCATTGTGTCACCTACACTGACATTATAATAATGTGTCTGTGACACCTACACTGACATTATAATAATGTGTATGTGTCCCTGTGTCACCTACACTGACATTATAATAATGTATCTGTGTCACTGTGTCACCTACACTGACATTATAATAGTGTGTCTGTGACACTGTCACCTACACTGACATTATAATAATGTATCTGTGACACTGTCACCTACACTGACATTATAATAATGTATCTGTGACACTGTGTCACCTACACTGACATTATAATAATGTATCTGTGACACTGTGTCACCTATACTGACATTATAATAATGTGTCTGTGACACTGTGTCACCTATACTGACATTATAATAATGTGTCTGTGACACTGTGTCACCTACACTGACATTATAATAATGTATCTGTGTCACCTACACTGACATTATAATAATGTATCTGTGACACTGTGTCACCTACACTGACATTATAATAATGTATCTGTGACACTGTGTCATCTACACTGACATTATAATAATGTATCTGTGTCACTGTGTCACCTATACTGACATTATAATAATGTGTCTGTGACACTGTGTCACCTACACTGACATTATAATAATGTGTCTGTGACACTGTGTCACCTACACTGACATTATAATAATGTGTCTGTGACACTGTGTCACCTACACTGACATTATAATAATGTGTCACTGTGTCACCTACACTGACATTATAATAATGTATCTGTGTCACTTATACTGAACATATAATAATGTGTCTGTGTCATTGTGTCACCTACACTGACATTATAATAATGTGTCTGACACAGTGTCACCTATACTGATATTATAATAATGTATCTGTGTCACTGTGTCACCTACACTGACATTATAATAATGTATCTGTGTCACATACACTGACATTATAATAATGTATCTGTGTCACTGTGTCACCTACACTGACATTATAATAATGTGTCTGACACGGTGTCACCTATACTGACATTATAATAATGTATATGTGACACTGTGTCACCTACACTGACATTATAATAATGTATCTGTGTCACTGTGTCACCTACACTGACATTCTAATAATGTGTCTGTGACACTGTGTCACCTACACTGACATTGTAATAATGTATCTGTGACACTGTGTCACCTATACTGACATTATAATAATGTATCTGTGACACTGTGTCACCTACACTGACATTATAATAATGTATCTGTGTCACTGTGTCACCTACACTGACATTCTAATAATGTGTCTGTGACACTGTGTCACCTACACTGACATTGTAATAATGTATCTGTGACACTGTGTCACCTATACTGACATTATAATAATGTATCTGTGACACTGTGTCACCTACACTGACATTATAATAATGTATCTGTGTCACTGTGTCACCTACACTGACATTATAATAATGTATCTGTGTCACTGTGTCACCTACACTGACATTATAATAATGTATCTGTGTCACTGTGTCACCTACACTGACATTATAAAAATGTATCTGTGTCACTGTGTCACATACACTGACATTGTAATAATGTGTCTGTGTCACCTACACTGACATTATAATAATGTATCTGTGACACTGTCTCACCTACACTGACATTATAATAATGTATCTGTGTCACCTACACTGACATTATAATAATGTATCTGTGTCACTGTGTCACCTACACTGACATTATAATAATGTATCTGTGACACTGTGTCACCTACACTGACATTATAATAATGTATCTGTGACACTGTGTCACCTACACTGACATTATAATAATGTGTCTGTGTCACTGTGTCACATACACTGACATTGTAATAATGTGTCTGTGACACTGTGTCACCTACACTGACATTATAATAATGTATCTGTGTCACTGTGTCACCTACACTGACATTATAATAATGTATCTGTGACACTGTGTCACCTACACTGACATTATAATAATGTATCTGTGTCATTGTGTCACCTACACTGACATTATAATAATGTGTCTGTGACACCTACACTGACATTATAATAATGTGTATGTGTCACTGTGTCACCTACACTGACATTATAATAATGTATCTGTGTCACTGTGTCACCTACACTGACATTATAATAATGTATCTGTGACACTGTGTCACCTACACTGACATTATAATAATGTGTCTGTGACACTGTGTCACCTACACTGACATTATAATAATGTATCTGTGACACTGTCACCTACACTGACATTATAATAATGTATCTGTGACACTGTGTCACCTACACTGACATTATAATAATGTATCTGTGACACTGTGTCACCTACACTGACATTATAATAATGTATCTGTGACACTGTGTCACCTACACTGACATTATAATAATGTATCTGTGACACTGTGTCACCTACAATGACATTATAATAATGTATCTGTGACACTGTGTCACCTACACTGACATTATAATAATGTATCTGTGACACTGTGTCACCTACACTGACATTATAATAATGTATCTGTGTCACTGTGTCACCTACACTGACATTATAATAATGTATCTGTGTCACTGTGTCACCTACACTGACATTATAATAATGTATCTGTGTCACCTACACTGACATTATAATAATGTATCTGTGACACTGTGTCACCTACACTGACATTATAATAATGTATCTGTGACACTGTGTCACCTATACTGACATTATAATAATGTATCTGTGACACTGTGTCACCTATACTGACATTATAATAATGTATCTGTGTCACTGTGTCACCTACACTGACATTATAATAATGTGTCTGTGACACTGTGTCACCTACACTGACATTATAATAATGTATCTGTGTCACCTACACTGACATTATAATAATGTATCTGTGTCACCTACACTGACATTATAATAATGTATCTGTGACACTGTGTCACCTACACTGACATTATAATAATGTATCTGTGTCACTGTGTCACCTACACTGACATTATAATAATGTATCTGTGTCACTGTGTCACCTACACTGACATTATAATAATGTATCTGTGTCACCTACACTGACATTATAAAAATGTATCTGTGTCACTGTGTCACATACACTGACATTGTAATAATGTGTCTGTGTCACCTACACTGACATTATAATAATGTATCTGTGACACTGTGTCACCTACACTGACATTATAATAATGTATCTGTGTCACCTACACTGACATTATAATAATGTATCTGTGTCACTGTGTCACCTACACTGACATTATAATAATGTATCTGTGACACTGTGTCACCTACACTGACATTATAATAATGTATCTGTGACACTGTGTCACCTACACTGACATTATAATAATGTGTCTGTGTCACTGTGTCACATACACTGACATTGTAATAATGTGTCTGTGACACTGTGTCACCTACACTGACATTATAATAATGTATCTGTGTCACTGTGTCACCTACACTGACATTATAATAATGTATCTGTGACACTGTGTCACCTACACTGACATTATAATAATGTATCTGTGTCATTGTGTCACCTACACTGACATTATAATAATGTGTCTGTGACACCTACACTGACATTATAATAATGTGTATGTGTCACTGTGTCACCTACACTGACATTATAATAATGTATCTGTGTCACTGTGTCACCTACACTGACATTATAATAATGTATCTGTGACACTGTGTCACCTACACTGACATTATAATAATGTGTCTGTGACACTGTGTCACCTACACTGACATTATAATAATGTATCTGTGACACTGTCACCTACACTGACATTATAATAATGTATCTGTGACACTGTGTCACCTACACTGACATTATAATAATGTATCTGTGACACTGTGTCACCTACACTGACATTATAATAATGTATATGTGACACTGTGTCACCTACACTGACATTATAATAATGTATCTGTGTCACTGTGTCACCTACACTGACATTATAATAATGTATCTGTGTCACCTACACTGACATTATAATAATGTATCTGTGACACTGTGTCACCTACACTGACATTATAATAATGTATCTGTGACACTGTGTCACCTATACTGACATTATAATAATGTATCTGTGACACTGTGTCACCTATACTGACATTATAATAATGTATCTGTGTCACTGTGTCACCTACACTGACATTATAATAATGTGTCTGTGACACTGTGTCACCTACACTGACATTATAATAATGTATCTGTGTCACCTACACTGACATTATAATAATGTATCTGTGTCACCTACACTGACATTATAATAATCTGTCTGTGACACTGTGTCACCTATACTGACATTATAATAATGTGTCTGTGACACTGTGTCACCTATACTGACATTATAATAATGTGTCTGTGACACTGTGTCACCTATACGGACATTATAAGAATGTATCTGTGACACTGTGTCACCTACACTGACATTATAACAATGTATCTGTGTCACTGTGTCACCTACACTGACATTATAATAATGTATCTGTGTCACTGTGTCACCTACACTGACATTATAATAATGTATCTGTGTCACCTACAGTACACTGACATTATAATAATGTGTCTGTGACACTGTGTCACCTATACTGACATTATAATAATGTGTCTGTGACACTGTGTCACCTATACTGACATTATAATAATGTGTCTGTGACACTGTGTCACCTATACGGACATTATAAGAATGTATCTGTGACACTGTGTCACCTACACTGACATTATAACAATGTATCTGTGTCACTGTGTCACCTACACTGACATTATAATAATGTATCTGTGTCACTGTGTCACCTACACTGACATTATAATAATGTATCTGTGTCACTGTGTCACCTACACTGACATTATAATAATGTATCTGTGTCACCTACACTGACATTATAATAATGTATCTGTGACACTGTGTCACCTACACTGACATTATAATAATGTATCTGTGACACTGTGTCACCTACACTGACATTATAATAATGTGTCTGTGACACTGTGTCACCTACACTGACGTTATAATAATGTATCTGTGTCACTGTGTCACCTACACTGACGTTATAATAATGTATCTGTGTCACTGTGTCACCTACACTGACGTTATAATAATGTATCTGTGTCACTGTGTCACCTACACTGACGTTATAATAATGTGTATGTGTCACTGTGTCACCTACACTGACGTTATAATAATGTGTCTGTGTCACTGTGTCACCTACACTGACATTATAATAATGTATCTGTGTCACTGTGTCACCTACACTGACATTATAATAATGTATCTGTGACACTGTGTCACCTACACTGACATTATAATAATGTATCTGTGTCATTGTGTCACCTACACTGACATTATAATAATGTGTCTGTGACACCTACACTGACATTATAATAATGTGTATGTGTCCCTGTGTCACCTACACTGACATTATAATAATGTATCTGTGTCACTGTGTCACCTACACTGACATTATAATAGTGTGTCTGTGACACTGTCACCTACACTGACATTATAATAATGTATCTGTGACACTGTCACCTACACTGACATTATAATAATGTATCTGTGACACTGTGTCACCTACACTGACATTATAATAATGTATCTGTGACACTGTGTCACCTATACTGACATTATAATAATGTATCTGTGACACTGTGTCACCTATACTGACATTATAATAATGTATCTGTGTCACTGTGTCACCTACACTGACATTATAATAATGTGTCTGTGACACAGTGTCACCTATACTGACATTGTAATAATGTATCTGTGTCACTGTGTCACCTATACTGACATTATAATAATGTATCTGTGTCACTGTGTCACCTATACTGACATTATAATAATGTATCTGTGTCACTGTGTCACCTACACTAACATTATAATAATGTGTCTGTGTCACTGTGTCACCTACACTGACATTATAATAATGTGTCTGTGACACTGTGTCACCTATACTGACATTATAATAATGTGTCTGTGTCACCTATACTGACATTATAATAATGTGTCTGTGACACTGTGTCACCTATACTGACATTATAATAATGTGTCTGTGACACTGTGTCACCTACACTGACATTATAATAATGTATCTGTGTCACCTACACTGACATTATAATAATGTATCTGTGACACTGTGTCACCTACACTGACATTATAATAATGTATCTGTGACACTGTGTCACCTACACTGACATTATAATAATGTATCTGTGTCACTGTGTCACCTATACTGACATTATAATAATGTGTCTGTGACACTGTGTCACCTACACTGACATTATAATAATGTGTCTGTGACACTGTGTCACCTACACTGACATTATAATAATGTGTCTGTGACACTGTGTCACCTACACTGACATTATAATAATGTGTCACTGTGTCACCTACACTGACATTATAATAATGTATCTGTGTCACTTATACTGAACATATAATAATGTGTCTGTGTCATTGTGTCACCTACACTGACATTATAATAATGTGTCTGACACAGTGTCACCTATACTGATATTATAATAATGTATCTGTGTCACTGTGTCACCTACACTGACATTATAATAATGTATCTGTGTCACATACACTGACATTATAATAATGTATCTGTGTCACTGTGTCACCTACACTGACATTATAATAATGTGTCTGACACTGTGTCACCTATACTGACATTATAATAATGTATATGTGACACTGTGTCACCTACACTGACATTATAATAATGTATCTGTGTCACTGTGTCACCTACACTGACATTCTAATAATGTGTCTGTGACACTGTGTCACCTACACTGACATTGTAATAATGTATCTGTGACACTGTGTCACCTATACTGACATTATAATAATGTATCTGTGTCACTGTGTCACCTACACTGACATTATAATAGTGTGTCTGTGACACTGTCACCTACACTGACATTATAATAATGTATCTGTGACACTGTCACCTACACTGACATTATAATAATGTATCTGTGTCCCTGTGTCACCTACACTGACATTATAATAATGTATCTGTGTCACTGTGTCACCTACACTGACATTATAATAGTGTGTCTGTGACACTGTCACCTACACTGACATTATAATAATGTATCTGTGACACTGTCACCTACACTGACATTATAATAATGTATCTGTGACACTGTGTCACCTACACTGACATTATAATAATGTATCTGTGACACTGTGTCACCTATACTGACATTATAATAATGTATCTGTGACACTGTGTCACCTATACTGACATTATAATAATGTATCTGTGTCACTGTGTCACCTACACTGACATTATAATAATGTGTCTGTGACACAGTGTCACCTATACTGACATTGTAATAATGTATCTGTGTCACTGTGTCACCTATACTGACATTATAATAATGTATCTGTGTCACTGTGTCACCTATACTGACATTATAATAATGTATCTGTGTCACTGTGTCACCTACACTAACATTATAATAATGTGTCTGTGTCACTGTGTCACCTACACTGACATTATAATAATGTGTCTGTGACACTGTGTCACCTATACTGACATTATAATAATGTGTCTGTGTCACCTATACTGACATTATAATAATGTGTCTGTGACACTGTGTCACCTATACTGACATTATAATAATGTGTCTGTGACACTGTGTCACCTACACTGACATTATAATAATGTATCTGTGTCACCTACACTGACATTATAATAATGTATCTGTGACACTGTGTCACCTACACTGACATTATAATAATGTATCTGTGACACTGTGTCACCTACACTGACATTATAATAATGTATCTGTGTCACTGTGTCACCTATACTGACATTATAATAATGTGTCTGTGACACTGTGTCACCTACACTGACATTATAATAATGTGTCTGTGACACTGTGTCACCTACACTGACATTATAATAATGTGTCTGTGACACTGTGTCACCTACACTGACATTATAATAATGTGTCACTGTGTCACCTACACTGACATTATAATAATGTATCTGTGTCACTTATACTGAACATATAATAATGTGTCTGTGTCATTGTGTCACCTACACTGACATTATAATAATGTGTCTGACACAGTGTCACCTATACTGATATTATAATAATGTATCTGTGTCACTGTGTCACCTACACTGACATTATAATAATGTATCTGTGTCACATACACTGACATTATAATAATGTATCTGTGTCACTGTGTCACCTACACTGACATTATAATAATGTGTCTGACACTGTGTCACCTATACTGACATTATAATAATGTATATGTGACACTGTGTCACCTACACTGACATTATAATAATGTATCTGTGTCACTGTGTCACCTACACTGACATTCTAATAATGTGTCTGTGACACTGTGTCACCTACACTGACATTGTAATAATGTATCTGTGACACTGTGTCACCTATACTGACATTATAATAATGTATCTGTGACACTGTGTCACCTACACTGACATTATAATAATGTATCTGTGTCACTGTGTCACCTACACTGACATTCTAATAATGTGTCTGTGACACTGTGTCACCTACACTGACATTGTAATAATGTATCTGTGACACTGTGTCACCTATACTGACATTATAATAATGTATCTGTGACACTGTGTCACCTACACTGACATTATAATAATGTATCTGTGTCACTGTGTCACCTACACTGACATTATAATAATGTATCTGTGTCACTGTGTCACCTACACTGACATTATAATAATGTATCTGTGTCACTGTGTCACCTACACTGACATTATAAAAATGTATCTGTGTCACTGTGTCACATACACTGACATTGTAATAATGTGTCTGTGTCACCTACACTGACATTATAATAATGTATCTGTGACACTGTCTCACCTACACTGACATTATAATAATGTATCTGTGTCACCTACACTGACATTATAATAATGTTTCTGTGTCACTGTGTCACCTACACTGACATTATAATAATGTATCTGTGACACTGTGTCACCTACACTGACATTATAATAATGTATCTGTGACACTGTGTCACCTACACTGACATTATAATAATGTGTCTGTGTCACTGTGTCACATACACTGACATTGTAATAATGTGTCTGTGACACTGTGTCACCTACACTGACATTATAATAATGTATCTGTGTCACTGTGTCACCTACACTGACATTATAATAATGTATCTGTGACACTGTGTCACCTACACTGACATTATAATAATGTATCTGTGTCATTGTGTCACCTACACTGACATTATAATAATGTGTCTGTGACACCTACACTGACATTATAATAATGTGTATGTGTCACTGTGTCACCTACACTGACATTATAATAATGTATCTGTGTCACTGTGTCACCTACACTGACATTATAATAATGTATCTGTGACACTGTGTCACCTACACTGACATTATAATAATGTGTCTGTGACACTGTGTCACCTACACTGACATTATAATAATGTATCTGTGACACTGTCACCTACACTGACATTATAATAATGTATCTGTGACACTGTGTCACCTACACTGACATTATAATAATGTATCTGTGACACTGTGTCACCTACACTGACATTATAATAATGTATCTGTGACACTGTGTCACCTACACTGACATTATAATAATGTATCTGTGACACTGTGTCACCTACAATGACATTATAATAATGTATCTGTGACACTGTGTCACCTACACTGACATTATAATAATGTATCTGTGACACTGTGTCACCTACACTGACATTATAATAATGTATCTGTGTCACTGTGTCACCTACACTGACATTATAATAATGTATCTGTGTCACTGTGTCACCTACACTGACATTATAATAATGTATCTGTGTCACCTACACTGACATTATAATAATGTATCTGTGACACTGTGTCACCTACACTGACATTATAATAATGTATCTGTGACACTGTGTCACCTATACTGACATTATAATAATGTATCTGTGACACTGTGTCACCTATACTGACATTATAATAATGTATCTGTGTCACTGTGTCACCTACACTGACATTATAATAATGTGTCTGTGACACTGTGTCACCTACACTGACATTATAATAATGTATCTGTGTCACCTACACTGACATTATAATAATGTATCTGTGTCACCTACACTGACATTATAATAATCTGTCTGTGACACTGTGTCACCTATACTGACATTATAATAATGTGTCTGTGACACTGTGTCACCTATACTGACATTATAATAATGTGTCTGTGACACTGTGTCACCTATACGGACATTATAAGAATGTATCTGTGACACTGTGTCACCTACACTGACATTATAACAATGTATCTGTGTCACTGTGTCACCTACACTGACATTATAATAATGTATCTGTGTCACTGTGTCACCTACACTGACATTATAATAATGTATCTGTGTCACTGTGTCACCTACACTGACATTATAATAATGTATCTGTGTCACCTACACTGACATTATAATAATGTGTCTGTGACACTGTGTCACCTACACTGACGTTATTATAATGTGTCTGTGTCACTGTGTCACCTACACTGACGTTATAATAATGGGTCTGTGACACTGTGTCACCTACACTGACATTATAATAATGTATCTGTGACACTGTGTCACCTACACTGACATTATAATAATGTGTCTGTGACACTGTGTCACCTACACTGACATTATAATAATGTATCTGTGTCACTGTGTCACCTACACTGACGTTATAATAATGTATCTGTGTCACTGTGTCACCTACACTGACATTATAATAATGTATCTGTGACACTGTGTCACCTACACTGACATTATAATAATGTATCTGTGTCACTGTGTCACCTACACTGACATTATAATAATGTATCTGTGACACTGTGTCACCTACACTGACATTATAATAATGTATCTGTGTCATTGTGTCACCTACACTGACATTATAATAATGTGTCTGTGACACCTACACTGACATTATAATAATGTGTATGTGTCACTGTGTCACCTACACTGACATTATAATAATGTATCTGTGTCACTGTGTCACCTACACTGACATTATAATAATGTATCTGTGACACTGTGTCACCTACACTGACATTATAATAATGTGTCTGTGACACTGTGTCACCTACACTGACATTATAATAATGTATCTGTGACACTGTCACCTACACTGACATTATAATAATGTATCTGTGACACTGTGTCACCTACACTGACATTATAATAATGTATCTGTGACACTGTGTCACCTACACTGACATTATAATAATGTATCTGTGACACTGTGTCACCTACACTGACATTATAATAATGTATCTGTGACACTGTGTCACCTACAATGACATTATAATAATGTATCTGTGACACTGTGTCACCTACACTGACATTATAATAATGTATCTGTGACACTGTGTCACCTACACTGACATTATAATAATGTATCTGTGTCACTGTGTCACCTACACTGACATTATAATAATGTATCTGTGTCACTGTGTCACCTACACTGACATTATAATAATGTATCTGTGTCACCTACACTGACATTATAATAATGTATCTGTGACACTGTGTCACCTACACTGACATTATAATAATGTATCTGTGACACTGTGTCACCTATACTGACATTATAATAATGTATCTGTGACACTGTGTCACCTATACTGACATTATAATAATGTATCTGTGTCACCTACACTGACATTATAATAATGTGTCTGTGACACTGTGTCACCTACACTGACATTATAATAATGTATCTGTGTCACCTACACTGACATTATAATAATGTATCTGTGTCACCTACACTGACATTATAATAATCTGTCTGTGACACTGTGTCACCTATACTGACATTATAATAATGTATCTGTGTCACTGTGTCACCTACACTAACATTATAATAATGTGTCTGTGTCACTGTGTCACCTACACTGACATTATAATAATGTATCTGTGACACTGTGTCACCTATACTGACATTATAATAATGTGTCTGTGTCACCTATACTGACATTATAATAATGTGTCTGTGACACTGTGTCACCTATACTGACATTATAATAATGTGTCTGTGACACTGTGTCACCTACACTGACATTATAATAATGTATCTGTGTCACCTACACTGACATTATAATAATGTATCTGTGACACTGTGTCACCTACACTGACATTATAATAATGTATCTGTGACACTGTGTCACCTACACTGACATTATAATAATGTATCTGTGTCACTGTGTCACCTATACTGACATTATAATAATGTGTCTGTGACACTGTGTCACCTACACTGACATTATAATAATGTGTCTGTGACACTGTGTCACCTACACTGACATTATAATAATGTGTCTGTGACACTGTGTCACCTACACTGACATTATAATAATGTGTCACTGTGTCACCTACACTGACATTATAATAATGTATCTGTGTCACTTATACTGAACATATAATAATGTGTCTGTGTCATTGTGTCACCTACACTGACATTATAATAATGTGTCTGACACAGTGTCACCTATACTGATATTATAATAATGTATCTGTGTCACTGTGTCACCTACACTGACATTATAATAATGTATCTGTGTCACATACACTGACATTATAATAATGTATCTGTGTCACTGTGTCACCTACACTGACATTATAATAATGTGTCTGACACGGTGTCACCTATACTGACATTATAATAATGTATATGTGACACTGTGTCACCTACACTGACATTATAATAATGTATCTGTGTCACTGTGTCACCTACACTGACATTCTAATAATGTGTCTGTGACACTGTGTCACCTACACTGACATTGTAATAATGTATCTGTGACACTGTGTCACCTATACTGACATTATAATAATGTATCTGTGACACTGTGTCACCTACACTGACATTATAATAATGTATCTGTGTCACTGTGTCACCTACACTGACATTCTAATAATGTGTCTGTGACACTGTGTCACCTACACTGACATTGTAATAATGTATCTGTGACACTGTGTCACCTATACTGACATTATAATAATGTATCTGTGACACTGTGTCACCTACACTGACATTATAATAATGTATCTGTGTCACTGTGTCACCTACACTGACATTATAATAATGTATCTGTGTCACTGTGTCACCTACACTGACATTATAATAATGTGTCTGTGACACTGTGTCACCTACACTGACATTATAATAATGTATCTGTGACACTGTCACCTACACTGACATTATAATAATGTATCTGTGACACTGTGTCACCTACACTGACATTATAATAATGTATCTGTGACACTGTGTCACCTACACTGACATTATAATAATGTATCTGTGACACTGTGTCACCTACACTGACATTATAATAATGTATCTGTGACACTGTGTCACCTACAATGACATTATAATAATGTATCTGTGACACTGTGTCACCTACACTGACATTATAATAATGTATCTGTGACACTGTGTCACCTACACTGACATTATAATAATGTATCTGTGTCACTGTGTCACCTACACTGACATTATAATAATGTATCTGTGTCACTGTGTCACCTACACTGACATTATAATAATGTATCTGTGTCACCTACACTGACATTATAATAATGTATCTGTGACACTGTGTCACCTACACTGACATTATAATAATGTATCTGTGACACTGTGTCACCTATACTGACATTATAATAATGTATCTGTGACACTGTGTCACCTATACTGACATTATAATAATGTATCTGTGTCACTGTGTCACCTACACTGACATTATAATAATGTGTCTGTGACACTGTGTCACCTACACTGACATTATAATAATGTATCTGTGTCACCTACACTGACATTATAATAGTGTATCTGTGTCACCTACACTGACATTATAATAATCTGTCTGTGACACTGTGTCACCTATACTGACATTATAATAATGTATCTGTGTCACTGTGTCACCTACACTAACATTATAATAATGTGTCTGTGTCACTGTGTCACCTACACTGACATTATAATAATGTATCTGTGACACTGTGTCACCTATACTGACATTATAATAATGTGTCTGTGTCACCTATACTGACATTATAATAATGTGTCTGTGACACTGTGTCACCTATACTGACATTATAATAATGTGTCTGTGACACTGTGTCACCTACACTGACATTATAATAATGTATCTGTGTCACCTACACTGACATTATAATAATGTATCTGTGACACTGTGTCACCTACACTGACATTATAATAATGTATCTGTGACACTGTGTCACCTACACTGACATTATAATAATGTATCTGTGTCACTGTGTCACCTATACTGACATTATAATAATGTGTCTGTGACACTGTGTCACCTACACTGACATTATAATAATGTATATGTGACACGTTGTCACCTATACTGACATTATAATAATGTGTCTGTGACACTGTGTCACCTACACTGACATTATAATAATGTGTCACTGTGTCACCTACACTGACATTATAATAATGTATCTGTGTCACTTATACTGAACATATAATAATGTGTCTGTGTCATTGTGTCACCTACACTGACATTATAATAATGTATCTGTGACACTGTGTCACCTACACTGACATTATAATAATGTATCTGTGACACTGTGTCACCTACAATGACATTATAATAATGTATCTGTGACACTGTGTCACCTACACTGACATTATAATAATGTATCTGTGACACTGTGTCACCTACACTGACATTATAATAATGTATCTGTGTCACTGTGTCACCTACACTGACATTATAATAATGTATCTGTGTCACTGTGTCACCTACACTGACATTATAATAATGTATCTGTGTCACCTACACTGACATTATAATAATGTATCTGTGACACTGTGTCACCTACACTGACATTATAATAATGTATCTGTGACACTGTGTCACCTATACTGACATTATAATAATGTATCTGTGACACTGTGTCACCTATACTGACATTATAATAATGTATCTGTGTCACTGTGTCACCTACACTGACATTATAATAATGTGTCTGTGACACTGTGTCACCTACACTGACATTATAATAATGTATCTGTGTCACCTACACTGACATTATAATAATGTATCTGTGTCACCTACACTGACATTATAATAATCTGTCTGTGACACTGTGTCACCTATACTGACATTATAATAATGTATCTGTGTCACTGTGTCACCTACACTAACATTATAATAATGTGTCTGTGTCACTGTGTCACCTACACTGACATTATAATAATGTATCTGTGACACTGTGTCACCTATACTGACATTATAATAATGTGTCTGTGTCACCTATACTGACATTATAATAATGTGTCTGTGACACTGTGTCACCTATACTGACATTATAATAATGTGTCTGTGACACTGTGTCACCTACACTGACATTATAATAATGTATCTGTGTCACCTACACTGACATTATAATAATGTATCTGTGACACTGTGTCACCTACACTGACATTATAATAATGTATCTGTGACACTGTGTCACCTACACTGACATTATAATAATGTATCTGTGTCACTGTGTCACCTATACTGACATTATAATAATGTGTCTGTGACACTGTGTCACCTACACTGACATTATAATAATGTGTCTGTGACACTGTGTCACCTACACTGACATTATAATAATGTGTCTGTGACACTGTGTCACCTACACTGACATTATAATAATGTGTCACTGTGTCACCTACACTGACATTATAATAATGTATCTGTGTCACTTATACTGAACATATAATAATGTGTCTGTGTCATTGTGTCACCTACACTGACATTATAATAATGTGTCTGACACAGTGTCACCTATACTGATATTATAATAATGTATCTGTGTCACTGTGTCACCTACACTGACATTATAATAATGTATCTGTGTCACATACACTGACATTATAATAATGTATCTGTGTCACTGTGTCACCTACACTGACATTATAATAATGTGTCTGACACGGTGTCACCTATACTGACATTATAATAATGTATATGTGACACTGTGTCACCTACACTGACATTATAATAATGTATCTGTGTCACTGTGTCACCTACACTGACATTCTAATAATGTGTCTGTGACACTGTGTCACCTACACTGACATTATAATAATGTATCTGTGTCACTGTGTCACCTACACTGACATTCTAATAATGTATCTGTGACACTGTGTCACCTATACTGACATTATAAAAATGTATCTGTGACACTGTGTCACCTACACTGACATTATAATAATGTATCTGTGTCACTGTGTCACCTACACTGACATTCTAATAATGTGTCTGTGACACTGTGTCACCTACACTGACATTGTAATAATGTATCTGTGACACTGTGTCACCTATACTGACATTATAATAATGTATCTGTGACACTGTGTCACCTACACTGACATTATAATAATGTATCTGTGTCACTGTGTCACCTACACTGACATTATAATAATGTATCTGTGTCACTGTGTCACCTACACTGACATTATAATAATGTATCTGTGTCACTGTGTCACCTACACTGACATTATAAAAATGTATCTGTGTCACTGTGTCACATACACTGACATTGTAATAATGTGTCTGTGTCACCTACACTGACATTATAATAATGTATCTGTGACACTGTCTCACCTACACTGACATTATAATAATGTATCTGTGTCACCTACACTGACATTATAATAATGTATCTGTGTCACTGTGTCACCTACACTGACATTATAATAATGTATCTGTGACACTGTGTCACCTACACTGACATTATAATAATGTATCTGTGACACTGTGTCACCTACACTGACATTATAATAATGTGTCTGTGTCACTGTGTCACATACACTGACATTGTAATAATGTGTCTGTGACACTGTGTCACCTACACTGACATTATAATAATGTATCTGTGTCACTGTGTCACCTACACTGACATTATAATAATGTATCTGTGACACTGTGTCACCTACACTGACATTATAATAATGTATCTGTGTCATTGTGTCACCTACACTGACATTATAATAATGTGTCTGTGACACCTACACTGACATTATAATAATGTGTATGTGTCACTGTGTCACCTACACTGACATTATAATAATGTATCTGTGTCACTGTGTCACCTACACTGACATTATAATAATGTATCTGTGACACTGTGTCACCTACACTGACATTATAATAATGTGTCTGTGACACTGTGTCACCTACACTGACATTATAATAATGTATCTGTGACACTGTCACCTACACTGACATTATAATAATGTATCTGTGACACTGTGTCACCTACACTGACATTATAATAATGTATCTGTGACACTGTGTCACCTACACTGACATTATAATAATGTATCTGTGACACTGTGTCACCTACACTGACATTATAATAATGTATCTGTGACACTGTGTCACCTACAATGACATTATAATAATGTATCTGTGACACTGTGTCACCTACACTGACATTATAATAATGTATCTGTGACACTGTGTCACCTACACTTACATTATAATAATGTATCTGTGTCACTGTGTCACCTACACTGACATTATAATAATGTATCTGTGTCACTGTGTCACCTACACTGACATTATAATAATGTATCTGTGTCACCTACACTGACATTATAATAATGTATCTGTGACACTGTGTCACCTACACTGACATTATAATAATGTATCTGTGACACTGTGTCACCTACACTGACATTATAATAATGTATCTGTGACACTGTGTCACCTACACTGACATTATAATAATGTGTCTGTGACACTGTGTCACCTACACTGACATTATAATAATGTATCTGTGTCACCTACACTGACATTATAATAATGTATCTGTGTCACCTACACTGACATTATAATAATCTGTCTGTGACACTGTGTCACCTATACTGACATTATAATAATGTGTCTGTGACACTGTGTCACCTATACTGACATTATAATAATGTGTCTGTGACACTGTGTCACCTATACGGACATTATAAGAATGTATCTGTGACACTGTGTCACCTACACTTACATTATAACAATGTATCTGTGTCACTGTGTCACCTACACTGACATTATAATAATGTATCTGTGTCACTGTGTCACCTACACTGACATTATAATAATGTATCTGTGTCACTGTGTCACCTACACTGACATTATAATAATGTATCTGTGTCACCTACACTGACATTATAATAATGTGTCTGTGACACTGTGTCACCTACACTGACGTTATTATAATGTGTCTGTGTCACTGTGTCACCTACACTGACGTTATAATAATGTGTCTGTGACACTGTGTCACCTACACTGACATTATAATAATGTATCTGTGACACTGTGTCACCTACACTGACATTATAATAATGTGTCTGTGACACTGTGTCACCTACACTGACATTATAATAATGTATCTGTGTCACTGTGTCACCTACACTGACGTTATAATAATGTATCTGTGTCACTGTGTCACCTACACTGACATTATAATAATGTATCTGTGACACTGTGTCACCTACACTGACATTATAATAATGTATCTGTGTCACTTACACTGACATTATAATAATGTATCTGTGACACTGTGTCACCTACACTGACATTATAATAATGTATCTGTGTCATTGTGTCACCTACACTGACATTATAATAATGTGTCTGTGACACCTACACTGACATTATAATAATGTGTATGTGTCACTGTGTCACCTACACTGACATTATAATAATGTATCTGTGTCACTGGGTCACCTACACTGACATTATAATAATGTATCTGTGACACTGTGTCACCTACACTGACATTATAATAATGTGTCTGTGACACTGTGTCACCTACACTGACATTATAATAATGTATCTGTGACACTGTCACCTACACTGACATTATAATAATGTATCTGTGACACTGTGTCACCTACACTGACATTATAATAATGTATCTGTGACACTGTGTCACCTACACTGACATTATAATAATGTATCTGTGACACTGTGTCACCTACACTGACATTATAATAATGTATCTGTGACACTGTGTCACCTACAATGACATTATAATAATGTATCTGTGACACTGTGTCACCTACACTGACATTATAATAATGTATCTGTGACACTGTGTCACCTACACTGACATTATAATAATGTATCTGTGTCACTGTGTCACCTACACTGACATTATAATAATGTATCTGTGTCACTGTGTCACCTACACTGACATTATAATAATGTATCTGTGTCACCTACACTGACATTATAATAATGTATCTGTGACACTGTGTCACCTACACTGACATTATAATAATGTATCTGTGACACTGTGTCACCTATACTGACATTATAATAATGTATCTGTGACACTGTGTCACCTATACTGACATTATAATAATGTATCTGTGTCACTGTGTCACCTACACTGACATTATAATAATGTGTCTGTGACACTGTGTCACCTACACTGACATTATAATAATGTATCTGTGTCACCTACACTGACATTATAATAATATATCTGTGTCACCTACACTGACATTATAATAATCTGTCTGTGACACTGTGTCACCTATACTGACATTATAATAATGTGTCTGTGACACTGTGTCACCTATACTGACATTATAATAATGTGTCTGTGACACTGTGTCACCTATACGGACATTATAAGAATGTATCTGTGACACTGTGTCACCTACACTGACATTATAACAATGTATCTGTGTCACTGTGTCACCTACACTGACATTATAATAATGTATCTGTGTCACTGTGTCACCTACACTGACATTATAATAATGTATCTGTGTCACTGTGTCACCTACACTGACATTATAATAATGTATCTGTGTCACCTACACTGACATTATAATAATGTGTCTGTGACACTGTGTCACCTACACTGACGTTATTATAATGTGTCTGTGTCACTGTGTCACCTACACTGACGTTATAATAATGTGTCTGTGACACTGTGTCACCTACACTGACATTATAATAATGTATCTGTGACACTGTGTCACCTACACTGACATTATAATAATGTGTCTGTGACACTGTGTCACCTACACTGACATAATAATGTATCTGTGTCACTGTGTCACCTACACTGACGTTATAATAATGTATCTGTGTCACTGTGTCACCTACACTGACATTATAATAATGTATCTGTGACACTGTGTCACCTACACTGACATTATAATAATGTATCTGTGTCACTGTGTCACCTACACTGACATTATAATAATGTATCTGTGACACTGTGTCACCTACACTGACATTATAATAATGTATCTGTGTCACTGTGTCACCTACACTGACGTTATAATAATGTGTCTGTGTCACTGTGTCACCTACACTTACGTTATAATAATGTGTCTGTGACACTGTGTCACCTACACTGACATTATAATAATGTATCTGTGACACTGTATCACCTACACTGACATTATAATAATGTATCTGTGACACTGTGTCACCTACACTGACATTATAATAATGTGTCTGTGACACTGTGTCACCTACACTGACATTATAATAATGTATCTGTGTCACTGTGTCACCTACACTGACATTATAATAATAATGTATCTGTGACACTGTGTCACTTATACTGGCATAATAATGTATCTGTGTCACAGTGTCACCTACACTGACATTATAATAATGTATCTGTCACTGTGTCACCTACACTGACATTATAATAATGTGTCTGTCACTGTGTCACCTACACTGACATTATAATAATGTGTCTGTGACACTGTGTCACCTACACTGACATTATAATAATGTGTCTGTGACACTGTGTCACCTACACTGACATTATAATAATGTGTATGTGTCACTGTCACCTACACTGACATTATAATAATGTATCTGTGTCACGGTGTCACCTACACTGACATTATAATAACGTATCTGTGTCACTGTGTCACCTACTGTACACTGATATTATAATAATGTATCTGTGTCACTGTGTCACCTACACTGACATTATAATAATGTGTCTGTGTCACGGTGTCACCTACATTGACATTGTAATAATGTGTCTGTGTCACCTACACTGACATTATAATAATGTATCTGTGACACTGTGTCACCTACACTGACATTATAATAATGTATCTGTGTCACTGTGTCACCTACACTGACATTATAATAATGTATCTGTGACACTGTGTCACCTACACTGACATTATAATAATGTATCTGTGTCACTGTGTCACCTACACTGACATTATAATAATGTATCTGTGTCACTGTGTCACCTACACTGACATTATAATAATGTATCTGTGACACTGTGTCACCTACACTGACATTATAATAATGTGTCTGTGACACTGTGTCACCTACACTAACATTATAATAATGTGTCTGTGTCACTGTGTCACATACACTGACATTGTAATAATGTGTCTGTGACACTGTGTCACCTACACTGACATTATAATAATGTATCTGTGACACTGTGTCACCTATACTGACATTATAATAATGTAACTGTGTCACCTACACTGACGTTATAATAATGTATCTGTGTCACTGTGTCACCTACACTGACATTATAATAATGTAACTGTGTCACCTACACTGACATTATAATAATGTATCTGTGACACTGTGTCACCTACACTGACATTATAATAATGTATCTGTGACACTGTGTCACCTACACTGACATTATAATAATGTATCTGTGTCACTGTGTCACCTACACTGACATTATAATAATGTATCTGTGACACTGTGTCACCTACACTGACATTATAATAATGTGTCTGTGTCACTGTGTCACATACACTGACATTGTAATAATGTGTCTGTGACACTGTGTCACCTACACTGACATTATAATAATGTATCTGTGACACTGTGTCACCTACACTGACATTATAATAATGTATCTGTGTCATTGTGTCACCTACACTGACATTATAATAATGTGTCTGTGAAACTGTGTCACCTACACTGACATTATAATAATGTGTATGTGTCACTGTGTCACCTACACTGACATTATAATAATGTATCTGTGTCACTGTGTCACCTACACTGACATTATAATAATGTATCTGTGACACTGTGTCACCTACACTGACATTATAATAATGTGTCTGTGACACTGTGTCACCTACACTGATATTATAATAATGTATCTGTGACACTGTCACCTACACTGACATTATAATAATGTATCTGTGACACTGTGTTACCTACACTGACATTATAATAATGTATCTGTGACACTGTGTCACCTACACTGACATTATAATAATGTATCTGTGACACTGTGTCACCTACAATGACATTATAATAATGTATCTGTGACAATGTGTCACCTACACTGACATTATAATAATGTATCTGTGTCACCTACACTGACATTATAATAATGTATCTGTGTCACCTACACTGACATTATAATAATGTATCTGTGACACTGTGTCACCTACACTGACATTATAATAATGTATCTGTGACACTGTGTCACCTATACTGACATTATAATAATGTATATGTGACACTGTGTCACCTATACTGACATTATAATAATGTATCTGTGTCACTGTGTCACCTACACTGACATTATAATAATCTGTCTGTGACACTGTGTCACCTATACTGACATTATAATAATGTGTCTGTGACACTGTGTCACCTATACTGACATTATAATAATGTGTCTGTGACACTGTGTCACCTATACGGACATTATAAGAATGTATCTGTGACACTGTGTCACCTACACTGACATTATAACAATGTATCTGTGTCACTGTGTCACCTACACTGACATTATAATAATGTATCTGTGTCACTGTGTCACCTACACTGACATTATAATAATGTATCTGTGTCACTGTGTCACCTACACTGACATTATAATAATGTATCTGTGTCACCTACACTGACGTTATAATAATGTATCTGTGACACTGTGTCACCTACACTGACATTATAATAATGTATCTGTGACACTGTGTCACCTACACTGACATTATAATAATGTGTCTGTGACACTGTGTCACCTACACTGACATTATAATAATGTATCTGTGTCACCTACACTGACGTTATAATAATGTATCTGTGTCACTGTGTCACCTACACTGACGTTATAATAATGTATCTGTGTCACTGTGTCACCTACACTGACGTTATAATAATGTGTATGTGTCACTGTGTCACCTACACTGACGTTATAATAATGTGTCTGTGTCACTGTGTCACCTACACTGACGTTATAATAATGTGTCTGTGTCACTGTGTCACCTACACTGACGTTATAATAATGTGTCTGTGTCACTGTGTCACCTACACTGACGTTATAATAATGTGTCTGTGTCACTGTGTCACCTATACTGACATTATAAGAATGTATCTGTGACACTGTGTCACCTACACTGACGTTATAATAATGTGTCTATGTCACTGTGTCACCTACACTGACGTTATAATAATGTGTCTGTGACACTGTGTCACCTACACTGACATTATAATAATGTATCTGTGACACTGTATCACCTACACTGACATTATAATAATGTATCTGTGACACTGTGTCACCTACACTGACATTATAATAATGTGTCTGTGTCACTGTGTCACCTACACTGACGTTATAATAATGTGTCTGTGACACTGTGTCACCTACACTGACATTATAATAATGTATCTGTGACACTGTGTCACCTACACTGACATTATAATAATGTATCTGTGACACTGTGTCACCTATACTGACATTATAATAATGTGTCTGTGACACTGTGTCACCTACACTGACATTATAATAATGTATCTGTGTCACTGTGTCACCTACACTGACATTATAATAATGTGTCTGTGTCACTTACACTGACATTATAATAATGTATCTGTGTCACTGTGTCACCTACACTGACGTTATAATAATGTATCTGTGTCACTGTGTCACCTACACTGACGTTATAATAATGTGTATGTGTCACTGTGTCACCTACACTGACGTTATAATAATGTGTCTGTGTCACTGTGTCACCTACACTGACGTTATAATAATGTGTCTGTGTCACTGTGTCACCTACACTGACGTTATAATAATGTGTCTGTGTCACTGTGTCACCTACACTGACGTTATAATAATGTGTCTGTGTCACTGTGTCACCTACACTGACGTTATAATAATGTATCTGTGTCACTGTGTCACCTACACTGACGTTATAATAATGTGTATGTGTCACTGTGTCACCTACACTGACGTTATAATAATGTGTCTGTGTCACTGTGTCACCTACACTGACGTTATAATAATGTGTCTGTGTCACTGTGTCACCTACACTGACGTTATAATAATGTGTCTGTGTCACTGTGTCACCTACACTGACGTTATAATAATGTGTCTGTGTCACTGTGTCACCTACACTGACGTTATAATAATGTGTCTGTGACACTGTGTCACCTACACTGACGTTATAATAATGTGTCTGTGACACTGTGTCACCTACACTGACATTATAATAATGTATCTGTGACACTGTATCACCTACACTGACATTATAATAATGTATCTGTGACACTGTGTCACCTACACTGACATTATAATAATGTATCTGTATCACCTACACTGACATTATAATAATGTATCTGTGTCACTGTGTCACCTACACTGACATTATAATAATGTATCTGTGACACTGTGTCACCTACACTGACATTATAATAATGTGTCTGTGTCACTGTGTCACATATACTGACATTATAATAATGTGTCTGTGACACTGTGTCACCTACACTGACATTATAATAATGTATCTGTGTCACTGTGTCACCTACACTGACATTATAATAATAATGTATCTGTGACACTGTGTCACTTATACTGGCATAATAATGTATCTGTGTCACAGTGTCACCTACACTGACATTATAATAATGTATCTGTCACTGTGTCACCTACACTGACATTATAACAATGTGTCTGTCACTGTGTCACCTACACTGACATTATAATAATGTGTCTGTGACACTGTGTCACCTACACTGACATTATAATAATGTGTCTGTGACCCTGTGTCACCTACACTGACATTATAATAATGTGTATGTGTCACTGTCACCTACACTGACATTATAATAATGTATCTGTGTCACGGTGTCACCTACACTGACATTATTATAACGTATCTGTGTCACTGTGTCACCTACACTGATATTATAATAATGTATCTGTGTCACTGTGTCACCTACACTGACATTATAATAATGTGTCTGTGTCACTGTGTCACCTACACTGATATTATAATAATGTATCTGTGTCACTGTGTCACCTACACTGACATTATAATAATGTGTCTGTGTCACGGTTTCACCTACACTGACATTGTAATAATGTGTCTGTGTCACCTACACTGACATTATAATAATGTATCTGTGACACAGTGTCACCTACACTGACATTATAATAATGTATCTGTGACACTGTGTCACCTACACTGACATTATAATAATGTATCTGTGTCACTGTGTCACCTACACTGACATTATAATAATGTATCGGTGTCACTGTGTCACCTACACTGACATTATAATAATGTATCTGTGACACTGTGTCACCTACACTGACATTATAATAATGTATCTGTGTCACTGTGTCACCTACACTGACATTATAATAATGTATCTGTGACACTGTGTCACCTACACTGACATTATAATAATGTATCTGTGACACTGTGTCACCTATACTGACATTATAATAATGTATCTGTGTCACTGTGTCACCTACACTGACATTATAATAATGTATCTGTGACACTGTGTCACCTATACTGACATTATAATAATGTGTCTGTGTCACTGTGTCACCTACACTGACATTATAATAATGTATCGGTGTCACTGTGTCACCTACACTGACATTATAATAATGTAGTTGTATCACCTACACTGACATTATAATAATGTATCTGTGTCACTGTGTCACCTACACTGACATTATAATAATGTATCTGTATCACCTACACTGACATTATAATAATGTGTCTGTAACTGTGTCACCTACACTGACATTATAATAATATTTCTGTAACTGTGTCACCTACACTGACATTATAATAATGTATCTGTGACACTGTGTCACCTACACTGACATTATAATAATGTATCTGTATCACCTACACTGAAATTATAATAATGTATCTGTGACACTATGTCACCTACACTGACATTATAATAATGTATCTGTGTCACTGTGTCACCTACACTGACATTATAATAATGTATCTGTGACACTGTGTCACCTACACTGACATTATAATAATGTATCTGTGTCACTGTGTCACCTACACTGACATTATAATAATGTATCTGTATCACCTACACTGACATTATAATAATGTATCTGTGACACTATGTCACCTACACTGACATAATAATAATGTATCTGTGTCACCTACACTGACATTATAATAATGTATCTGTGACACTGTGTCACCTACACTGACATTATAATAATGTATCTGTGTCACTGTGTCACCTACACTGACATTATAATAATGTATCTGTGTCACTGTGTCACATACACTGACATTATAATAATGTATCTGTGTCACCTACACTGACATTATAATAATGTGTCTGTGACACTGTGTTACCTACCCTTACATTATAATAATGTACAGCCATGTGAAAAAGAAAGTACACCCTCTTTGAATTCCAGGAGATAACAATCATCTGTTCCTTAGCAGGTCTAAAATTTAGGTAAATACAACCTCAGATGAACAACAACACATGACATATTACACCGTGTCATGATTTATTTAACAAAAATAAAGCCAACATGGAGAAGCTATGTGTGAAAAACTAAGTACACCTGTAGGAGGTCGTGCGCAGAGGGTATACAATGGAGACTTTTTTAAGGTGAAATTAAATAAGGCTTTTATTACGCCTGTTTCTTTAACATAAGAAAATCATCTAAACATATGCAAATAAGGGGTCAAACAAAGCTTCTGTTCCACTTGGGAGTATTTCTAGTGAAACCTATGCAGTCCACAACTCCCTTTAGATTAGCATGTCTCCCAGCCCCAAACATATATCTTGATATGTGCAGATATACAAAAAGTCTTATAAAGGAAAGTCTTATCTGTTTTCTTGTAGTTGGAGGGAAAGTCTTCTCTGTTCCGGGGTTGCTGCCTTTTTCCTCAGGCTATATCAGCATTCAGGTTCAGAGGTGCTTTCCCCTGTGTCTTGCAAGCAGCGTGCAGTTTCTTCTGGCAGGCTCAAGACATCTGTTCCTATGGTCAGTCCCACAACTTGTGGGACTCAGGAAAATCTCCCTTCCTGTTTCAAGGGCAGGCTTTTCTAACAAACCTAATCAGCCAGGTGGTGTTGGTTAATTGACTACCAGCAGTTAACCACCACACTGCTGGATTAGAGGCACATTTCCAGAACAGGGATAAATCCCCTGTTACAACACCCTTAGTGCGTCCATAGGAATTAAGATGCTAAGTAGCAGACAGGTGCTGCTAATCAAATGCCCTTGATTAATTGATCATCAGCAAGTGTGATCACCTCTATAAAAGCCAAAGTTTTAGCAGTTTGCTGGTCTGGAGCATTCAGGTGTGTGTTAAAACAATGCCAAGGAGGAAAGACATCAGCAATGATCTTAGAGAAGCAATTGTTGCTGCCCATCAATCTGGGAAGGGTTATAAGGCCATTTCCAAACAATTTAAAGTCCATCATTCTACAGTGAGAAAGATTATTCACAAGTGGTAAACATTCAAGACAGTTGCCAATCTTCCCAGGAGTGGATGCCCCACCCAATTCACCCCAAGTTCAAAGAACTTGCAAAATACCCAAGAGTTACATCTCAGACTCTACAGGCCTCAGTTAGCATCTGTCAGGAAGCAGGGCTCACGCAACACCTCCTTACCTGCCTCGGAGGTCGTTGCTGCCGCCCCTCGCTCCCCGCTGGTGCGTCCTCGGCGTGGGACTCGGCGATCTCGCCCGACGCTGGCTCTTGCGTGCGCCGCCTTGCCGGGGCACGCGCAGTAGGATCTTACACAGCGCGCGCCTCCGGCAGTAATTTATTCACTCCTCCGGCCTTCTAGCCATGCCCCCCTTGTACAGCTGCAGCCCCGCTCCTGCTCTCACACTCCACAGCTGATCACAGGCAAGGATCACAGCCTGCACCAGCCACAAGGCGCTCCACGGCACACCCCCGCTCTGCCTCCTTCCCTGACTGGTCCCTCCACGTATATTACCCCTGTTCTCCCTGGGAATCGTTGCTCTGCATAGCTTCTGCTAGTTGGGCTAGTATTCGTGTGTGCTCTTGTTCTTCGTGTTCTTCAGGTTTGACCCGGCTTGGCTTTCAACTCTTCCTCTGGCTCTGGACCCCGGCTTACTCCTCACGACGCAGTCTCTCTCCACCCTTCGATCTCGGCTCGCTCCTCTACCTCTCGGACCTCTGGCACCCTCGACCCCCGGCTACGGCAATCACCACGATTCTTCTACCTCCGGACACGGCAAGTACCTTTGGTTCCCTTACTAAAGACTCCTGGCCTGGCAACTACTACCACACTCCGGACACGCTCCTCTGCTGTTGGTGCGTGGTATTATACTTTACACCTCAGTCTTGGGACAGCATCTTAGAGAGAGCGAGAGACAGAGAGAGCGAGAGACAGAGAGAAGGAGAGATAGAGAGAGGGAGAGACAGAGAGAGGGAGAGACAGAGAGAGGGAGAGACAGAGAGAGGGAGAGGCAGAGAGAGAGGGAGAGACACAGAGAGAGGGAGAGACACAGAGAGAGCGAGAGACAGAGAGAGCGAGAGACAGAGAGAGGGAGAGACAGAGAGAGGGAGAGACAGAGAGAGGGAGAGACAGAGAGAGGGAGAGACAGAGAGAGGGAGAGACACAGAGAAAGCGAGAGACAGAGAGAGCGAGAGACAGAGAGAGGGAGAGGGAGAGAGAGGGAGAGACAGAGAGAGGGAGAGACAGAGAGAGGGAGAGACAGAGAGAGGGAGAGACAGAGAGAGGGAGAGACAGAGAGAGGGAGAGGCAGAGAGAGAGGGAGAGGCAGAGAGAGAGGGAGAGACACAGAGAGAGCGAGAGACACAGAGAGAGCGAGAGACAGAGAAAGCGTGAGAGAGAGCGTAACAGAGACAGCGTGAGAGAGCGAGACTGAGAGAGCGAGACAGAGAGAGCGTGAGAGAGCGAGACAAAGAGAGCGTGAGAGAGCGAGACAAAGAGAGCGTGAGAGAGAGGGAGACAGACAGAGCATGAGAGAGAGGGAGACAAATACTGGTGGGGGGGGGTGACTGACTGGGTGGGGGGGTGAGTGACTGGGTGGGGGGGTAGGGTGAGTGACTGGGTGGGGGGTGGTTGACTGACTGGGTGATTGGGTGGGGGGGTGACTGACTGGGTGATTGACTGATTGGGGGGGTACTTCTGGTGTCCTGCACACACACTCACTTACACACACACACACACACACACACACACACACACACACACACACACACACACACACACACACACACACACACACACACACACACACACACACACAAACACTCTCCCATACACACGCACACACTCTCCCATACACACACACACACAAACACACACTCTCCCATACACACACTCTCTCTCTCTCCCATACACACACAAACAAACACACACAAACACACACACACACTCTCTCCCATACACACACACACACGCTCTCTCTCTCATATACACACACTCTCCCATACACACACACACACTCACACACTCACACTCTCTCTCATATACACAAACTCCAATCTCCCGCCCCGCGCGGGCAGCCAAGGGAAAGGAATACCCCGCATCACCGCTCCCCCCCACTCCAATCTCCCCGCACCCCCCGCTCCAATCTCCCCGCTCCCCCCCCGCTCCAAGCTCCCCGCTCCCCCGCCCACTCCCCCCCGCTCCAATCTCCCCGCTCCAATCTCCCTGCTCCCCCCCGCTCCAATCTCCCCGCTCCCCCCCGCTCCAATGTCCCCGCTTCCCCCTGCTCCAATCTCCCCGCTCCTTCCTCCCCCCGCTCCAATCTCCCCGCCCCCCCGCTAAAATCTCCCAGCCCCCCCCGCTAAAATCTCCCCGCCCCCCGCTAAAATCTCCCTGCCCTCCCCGCTAAAATCTCCCCGCCCCCCGCTAAAATCTCCCCGCCTCCCCTCTAAAATCTCCCTGCCCCCCGCTAAAATTTCCCTGCCCCCCCGCTAAAATTTCCCCGCCCCCCGCTAAAATCTCCCCGCTCCCCCTAGCTTGCATCTCCCCGCTCCCCCTAGCTTCAATCTCCCCGCTCACCCCGTGCTCCAATCTCCCCCTCCCATCTCCCCGCTCCCCCCGCTCCAATTTCCCACCCGGGCGGGCAGCCAGCCGCAGGGACCGGGTGCAGGAGGCAGGGACACCGCACACACCACACACACACCACACACCACCCACACTTTTACACTAACCCGTGATCTTCCCATCGTCCCCCATGATCTTCCCATCATTCCCCATTTTCCCCATCGTCCCCCATGATCTTCCCATCGTTCCCATCGTCCCCCATGATCTTCCCATCGTTCCCCATTTTCTCCATCTTCCCATCATTCCCCATTTTCCGCATAGTCCACCATGATCTTCCCATTGTTCACCATTTTCCCCATCGTCCCTCATGATCTTCACATCGTTCCCCATGATCTTCTCATCGTTCCCCATGATCTTCCCATCGTTCCCAATTTTTCCCATCGTCCCCCATGATCTTCCCATCGTTCCCCATTTTTCCCATCGTCCACCATGATCTTCCCATCGTTCCCCATTTTTCCCATCGTCCCCCATGATCTTCCCATCGTTCCCCATTTTCCCCATCGTCCCACATGATCTTCCCATCGTTCCCCATTTTCTCCATCGTCCCCCATGATCTTCCCATCGTTCCCCATTTTCCCCATCGTCTCCCATGATCTTCCTAACGTTCCCCATTTTCCCATCGTCCCCCATGATCTTCCCATCGTTCCCCATTTTCCCCATCGTCCCCATGATCTTCCCATCGTTCCCCATTTTCCCCATCGTCCCTCATGATCTTCCCATCGTTTCCCATCGTCCCCCATGATCTTCCCATCGTTCCTGATTTTCCCCATCGTCCCCATGATCTTCTCATCATTCCCCATTTTCCCCATCGTCCCCCATGATCTTCCCATCGTTCCCCATCGTCCCCATGATCTTCCCATCATTCCCCATTTCCCCCATCGTCCCCCATGATCATCCCACCATTCGCCATTTTCCCCATCATCCCCCATGATCTTCCCATCGTTCCCCATTTTCCCCATCGTCCCCCATGATCTTCCCATCGTTCCCCATTTTCCCCATCGTCCCACATGATCTTCCCATCGTCCCCCATGATCTTCCCATCGTTCCCCATTTTCCCCATCGTCCACCATGATCTTCCCATCATTCCCCATTTTCCCCATCGTCCCCCATGATCTTCCCATCGTTCTCCATTTTTTGCATCTTCCCCATGATCTTCCCATTGTTCCCCATTGTCACCCATGATCTTCCCATCATTCCCCATGTTCTTCTCATCATTCCCCATGATCTTCCCATCATTCCCAATTTTCCCCATCGTCCCCCGTGATCTTCCCATCGTTCCCCATTTTCTCCATCTTCCCAATGATCTTCCAATCGTTCGCCATTTTCCCCATCGTCCCTCATGATCTTCCCATCATTCCCCATGTTCTTCTCATCATTCCCCATGATCTTCCCATCATTCCCAATTTTCCCCATCGTCCCCGTGATCTTCCCATCGTTCCCCATTTTCCCCATTGTCCCCCATGATCTTCCCATCGTTCCCCATTTTCCCCCATGATCTTCCCATCATTCCCCATCATCCCCCATGATATTCCCATCGTTCCCCATTTTCCCCATCGTCTCCCATGATCTTCCCATCGTCCCCCATGATCTTCCCATCGTTCCCCATTTTCCCCATCATCCCCCATGATCTTCCCATCGTACCCCATGATCTTCCTATCGTTCCCCATTTTCCCCATCGTCCCCCATGATCTTCTCATCGTTCCCCATTTTACCCATCGTCCCCCATGATCTTCCCATCGTTCCCATCGTTCCCCATTTTCCCCATGATCTTCCCATCGTTCCCCATGATCTTCCCATCGTTCCCCATTTTCCCCATGATCTTCCCATAGTTCCCCATGATCTTCCCATCGTTCCCCATTTTCCCCCATGATCTTCCCATCGTTCCCCATTTTCCCCATCGTCCCCCATGATCTTCACATCGTTCCCCATGATCTTCTCATCGTTCCCCATGATCTTCCCATCGTTCCCAATTTTTCCCATCGTCCCCCATGATCTTCACATCGTTCCCCATTTTTCCCATCGTCCCCCATGATCTTCCCATCGTTCCCCATTTTTCCCATCGTCCACCATGATCTTCCCATCGTTCCCCATTTTTCCCATCGTCCCCCATGATCTTCCCATCGTTCCCCATTTTCTCCATCGTCCCCCATGATCTTCCCATCGTCCCCATTTTCCTCATCGTCTCCCATGATCTTCCCAACGTTCCCCATTTTCCCATCGTCCCCCATGATCTTCCCATCGTTCCCCATTTTCCCCATCGTCCCCATGATCTTCCCATCGTTCCCCATTTTCCCCATCGTCCCCCATGATCTTCCCATTGTTCCCCATCGTCCCCCATGATCTTCCCATCGTTCCTGATTTTCCCCATTGTCCCCATGATCTTCTCATCGTTCCCCATTTTCCCCATCGTCCCCCATGATCTTCCCATCGTTCCCCATCGTCCCCACGATCTTCCCATCGTTCCCCATTTTCCCCATCATCCCCCATTTTCCCCATCGTCCCCCATGATCTTCCCATCGTTCCCCATGATCATCCCATCATTCCCCATGTTCTTCTCATCATTCCCCATGATCTTCCCATCGTTCCCCATTTTCCCCATCGTCCCCCATGATCTTCACATCGTTCCCCATGATCTTCTCATCGTTCCCCATGATCTTCCCATCGTTCCCAATTTTTCCCATCGTCCCCCATGATCTTCCCATCGTTCCCCATTTTTCCCATCGTCCACCATGATCTTCCCATTGTTCCCCATTTTTCCCATCGTCCCCCATGATCTTCCCATCGTTCCCCATTTTCCCCATCGTCCCCCTTGATCTTCCCATCGTTCCCCATTTTCCCCATCATCCCCCATGATCTTCCCATCGTTCCCCATTTTCCCCATCGTCCACCATGATCTTCCCATCGTTCCCCATTTTCCCCATCGTCCCCCATGATCTTCCCATCGTTCCCCATTTTCCCCATCGTCCCACATGATCTTCCCATCGTTCCCCATTTTCCCCATCGTCCCACATGATCTTCCCATCGTTCCCCATTTTCCCCATCGTCCCCCATGATCTTCCCATCGTTCCCCATTTCCCCCATCGTCCCCCATGATCTTCCCATCGTTCCCCATTTTCCCCATCGTCCCCCATGATCTTCCCATCGTTCCCCATTTTCCCCATCGTCCCACATGATCTTCCCATCGTTCCCCATTTTCCCCATCGTTCCCCATTTTCCCCATCGTCCACCATGATCTTCCAATCGTTCCCCATTTTCTCCATCATTCCCCATGTTCTTCTCATCGTTCCCCATGATCTTCCCATCGTTCCCCATTTTCCCCCATTGTCCCCCATGATCTTCCCCATCATTCCCCATTTTCCCCCATGATCTTCCCATCATTCCCCATCGTCCCCCATGATCTTCCCATCGTTCCCCATTTTCCCCATCGTTCCCCATTTTCCCCATCGTCCCCCATGATCTTCCCATCGTTCCCCATGATCTTCCTATTGTTCCCCATTTTCCCCATCGTCCCCCATGATCTTCTCATCGTTCCCCATTTTACCCATCGTCCCCCATGATCTTCCCATCGTTCCCCATCATCCCCCATGATCTTCCCATCGTTCCCCATGATCTTCCCATCATTCCCCATCGTCCCCCATGATCTTCCCATCGTTCCCCATTTCCCCCATCGTTCCCCATTTTCCCCATCGTCCCCCATGATCTTCCCATCGTTCCCCATGATCTTCCTATTGTTCCCCATTTTCCCCATCGTCCCCCATGATCTTCTCATCGTTCCCCATTTTACCCATCATCCCCCATGATCTTCCCATCGTTCCCATCGTTCCCCATGATCTTCCCATCGTTCCCCATGATCTTCCCATCGTTCCCCATTGTCCCACATGATCTTCCCATCATTCCCCATTTTACCCATCGTCCCCCATGATCTTCACATCGTTCCCCATTTTCCCCATCGTCCCCCATTTTCCCCATCATCCCCCATTTTACCCATCGTCCCCCATGATCTTCACATCGTTCCCCATTTTCCCCATCGTCCCCCATTTTCCCCATTGTCCCCCATTTTCCCCATTGTCCCCCATGATCTTCCCATCGTTCCCCATGATCTTACCATTGTTCCCCATTTTCCCCATTGTCCCCCATGATCTTCCCATCGTTCCCCATCGTCCCCATGATCTTCTCATCGTTCCCCATTTTCCCCATCGTCCCCCATGATCTTCCCATCGTCCCCCATGATCTTCCCATCGTTCCCCATGATCTTCCCATAGTTCCCCATTTTCCCCATCGTCCCCCATGATCTTCCCATCTTTCCCCATTTTCCCCATCGTCTTTGTAGCGCAGTCCCTGTGTCTGCCTGCGGGGCGGGAGGTGGTAGCGGGGGGGAGCGTGGTGATGGTGCTCGGTTGCGTGCGGCCTTCTCCCCCTCCCCCTGTGAGACACTGTGTATGAGAGAGAAAGAGAGACAGGGTGTGTTTATGAGAGCGAGAAACAGTGTGTGTGTGTGTGTGACACCAAAAGTACCCCCGTCACCCCCCCCACCCCATCTCTCACCCCCCCACCCCGTCTCGCGCCCCCTCCTTCTCTCGCCCCCTCTCTCTCTCGCCCCCTCTCTCTCTCGCCCCCTCTCTGTCACTCTCTCACCCTGTCTCACACTCTCTCACCCTGTCTCACACTCTCTCTGTCTCACACTCTGTTAGATCTCTACAGATCAGGTCATCTAGGGCAAGCAAAACAAAACTTCTCCCGGGAGCACTAGAACGCAACGGAATATGGGATGCTTTCAAATAGTATAGCATACGAGCTCGGAGCTGTAAGAATTCTAGGAGGCGCCTTGGTTGAATTCTCACAACTGAGTTTAATGGTTCACAAGCAGGCTTTATACATAAGGCAGGGACAAAAATACAGTTGTCATCTGTTACAAATATGGGTACACATCTAAATTTACATGTATCCTTCACATAATGCCTTTTCTGTAGAGCTTAAAACATTTAACTGCTAAGCAAGAGACATATACAATGGTGACTTATAAAGCAGCCCTATCCTCTGTAGTCTTGTTTTAACAACATTTTGACAGGCACTAAACAGTTGGTCTAAAGCTATTTACAATAGCCTCCCGTGAAAATAGCAAGGCCAGCGTATTCTGTTTAACCTTATCAATTCCAGAAGACAGTTTTAACCTTACACACTCTCTCTGTCTCACACTCTCTCTGTCTCACACTCTCTCTGTCTCACACTCTCTCTGTCTCACACTCTCTCTGTCTCACACTCTCTCTGTCTCACACTCTCTTTGTCTCACTCTCTCACCCACACTCTCTCACCCACACTCTCTCACCCACACTCTCTCACCCACTCACCCACACTCTCTCACCCACACTCTCTCACCCACACTCTCTCACCCACACTCTCTCACCCACACTCTCTCACCCACACTCTCTCACCCACACTCTCTCACCCACACTCTGGATCTGGATGTTTTATTTTCCCTGCATATCTTAACTGCCCTATACCTACACCGTAATAACCTATACTGCTTTCTTCCAGATCTGACTCTCAAGCTTCACACGGGAGACATCGGAACCCCCCCTAACCCAGAAGACAAGTAGGGAACACCTCCCCTCCAATGTATAACATTGCGGGAATGAGGTACCTGGACATTGAGGGACTGCGGATCAGGTAAGATCACACATACACACACACGTAACAATGACTAATTGTAGTATAATGTAATACAATGTCAAAAACGAATGTTGTTCTTACTAGGAATTCATTCAAATTAATTTATTTTTTTAAAGCGGGGTTGGGGGCGGGACTAGGTGGCAAGTAGATTTTTTTTTCGGCGAGTAGATTTTTTGGTGATTTGTCGACAACTATATATCTACTATATATTTCTGAAAGCACTGTATGTCTGCGTCCCTAGCGGCAATCTCATTGGTCCCTTGGCCCGCCCCCGCACACCTCTCATTGGCCTGAGGCGGAGTGACGGGCCAAAGGACACACAGGGACACACAGGGACACACAGGGACACATAGGGACACACAGGGACACACACACACACACACCTCTCTCTGTCCTCTCCCCCCCCCATCACACTCACCTCCCTCTCCACTCACCTCCCGCTCACCGGCCACAACACGCTGCCTCCCGCCTCACATCCACGTGGGAGCTGCTGGACGGGTGAGGGAACGGCTGGACGGGTGAGTGAGCGGCCTTCACCTCCCCTCACCCACCCCTCACTCCACTTCCCCTCCCTTCCACATCCCCTCCACCTCCCCTCCCCCCCTCCACCCTTCACCTCCCCTCCACTTCACCCCTCCTTCACCTCCCCTCCAACCCCCCCTTAACCTCCCCTCCACCCCCCCTTAACCTCCCCTCCACCCCCCCCCTTCACCTACCCTCCACCCCCCCCTTCACCTCCCCTCCACCCCCCCTTCACCCCCCCCTTCACCTCCCCTCCACCCCTCCCCTTCACCTCCCCTCCACCCCCCCCCCCCTTCCCTTCACCTCCCCTTCACCTCCACCCCTCCCCTTCACCTCCCCTCCACCCCCCCCCCCCTTCACCTCCCCTCCACCCCCCCCTTCACCTCACCTCCACCCCCCCTCCACCCCCGCTTCACCTCCCCTCCACCCCCGCTTCACCTCCCCTCCACCCCCACATTCACTGCCCCTTGTAACATCGCCGGAAGAAGAGATCAGTGTATCTCGAAAGCTCGCACAAATAAAAGCATTTCGTTAGCCACAGAACGGTATCATCTATTTATTTTTTGATTATATATATATATATATATATATATATATATATATATATTTTATATCTATATAATATATATGTGTGTACACACACACACACACGTGTACACGTACAAACACACACGTGCATTATTCCAGGGACTGGAGTAATTAGCAAGCGCAATACTGAGAGGTAACCAGCAGAGGGAGACAGAGCTCACACGCCTCCGTGTTTGGTTTGGGTGATGTACTGTGTTGTATTATTTAATGTCTGAGTCCTACACTCACACTGCTGCTGCCTTTCTGTTAATAACACACACTCACATCCCTTCAGCTCCTGAACACCGTCCCCAAGAAGTGTCCCCTTGCCTAAATAAATCATTAGCATTTATATACATCCCATTGCCTATTCTGTAATGGTACTGTGCACCAAAACCTCTCTCCCCCCTCCCCTTATCTTCATCGACTCTCTGATAAGGACAGCGTGGCATAAAAGGGGGGAGGGGGGGAACATCCCCCAATAAATACGTAATTAATTGCCAAACAAAAACAAAAGAAGCCCAATCTTTGCTTTTAGCACGCTAAGATTTGTTAAAGGAAGCTTGCGTGTTTATAACCGGGAAATTTTCCGTCCGCGGCTTCAGCATCAAAAGGGTGTTTCGCTGTTTTGGGCCCAGAAATGGATTTACTAAAAAAAGTCCTGTTTCTGTGCACACCCAAAATAGGACAAACCGCGTCACAACCCCTCGCCACTTTCCCCCTAACACGTCTGTTTCTGTCGTTAGCGCAGAATTACGTTTCTATGGATCAACCCAAAATGTATTAAATGTTTCATTATATGGGAACAAAATGTATTATTATCACAGCATGACTATTATACATATTATTACACAAATCATTTATATTTACTATTAGTAGTTATAAATAATATTACACTAAACAGATAGTTACTAACACGAGTTATAAATAACATGACACTAATAACGGATAGTTACTAACACTAGTTATAAATAACATGACACTAATAACTGATAGTCACTAACACTAGTTATAAATAACATGACACTAATAACTGATAGTCACTAACGCTAGTTATAATTAACATAACACTAAACTGATAGTTACTAACACTAGTTATAAATAACATGACACTAATAACCGATAGTTACAAACGCTAGTTATAAATAACATGACACTAATAACGGATAGTTACTAACACTAGTTATAAATAACATGACACTAATAACTGATAGTTACTAACACTAGTTATAAATAATATTACACTAATAACTGATAGTTACTAACACCAGTTATAAATAACATGACACTAATAATTGATAGTTACTAACGCTAGTTATAAATAACACTACACTAATAACTGATAGTTACTAACACTAGTTATAAATAACACTACACTAATAACTGATAGTAACTAACACTAGTTATAAATAACATGACACTGATAACCGATAGTTACAAACGCTAGTAATAAATAACATGACACTAATAACTGATAGTAACTAACACTAATTATAAATAACATGACACTAATAACCGATAGTTACTAACACTAGTTATAAATAACATTACGCTAATAACTGACAGTTACTAACACTAGTTCTAAATAATATTACATTAATAACCGATAGTAACTAACACTAATTATAAATAACATGACACTAATAACTGAAAGTTATACATTACCCCCCCCCCCCCCCGACCCTCCTCTGCCTCTACACCCCCCCCCCCCCCCACCCGGCCCTGCTTTGCCTCTTCCCCCCCGACCCACACCCCACTCCTCTGCCTCTACCACCCCCCGATTCTCCTCTGCTTCTACCCCCCGACCCTGCTCTGCCTCTACCCCCCGACCCTGCTCTGCCTCTACCCCCCGACCCTGCTCTGCCTCTACCCCCCGACCCTGCTCTGCCTCTACCCCCCGACCCTGCTCTGCCTCTACCCCCCGACCCTGCTCTGCCTCTACCCCCCGACCCTGCTCTGCCTCTACCCCCCGACCCTGCTCTGCCTCTACCCCCCGACCCTGCTCTGCCTCTACCCCCTCGATCCTAATCTGCCTCTACCCCCCCGATCCTCCTCTGCCTCTACCCCCCCGATCTTCCTCTGCCTCTTCCCCCCTGATCCTCCTCTTCCTCTACCCCCCTCCCCGATCCACATCTGCCTCTACCCCCCCGACCCTCCTCTGCCTCTACACCCCGATCCTCCTTCATCCTCTGCCTCTACCGCCCCCCGATCCTCCTCTGCCTCTACCCCCCCCCCCCCCCAACCTTCCTCTGCCTCTACCCCCCCCCCCGATCCTCCTCAGCCTCTTCCCCCCCGAATCCCCCCCCGACCTTCCTCTGCCTCTACCCCTTTCCCCCCCACCCCCTGACCTTCCTCTGCCTCTACCCCCACCGACCCTCCTCAGCCTCTGGCCCCTCCCCGTCCCTCCTTTGCCTCTACCCCCCCCCAATCCTCCTCTGCCTCTACCCCCCAGATCCTCCTCTGCCTCTACCCCCCAGATCCTCCTCTGCCTCTCCCCCCTGACCCTCCTCTGCCTCTACCACCTTATCCTCCTCTGCCTCTCCCCCCCTCCATCCCTCCTCTGCCCCTCTCCCCCCTCCCCTTGCCTACAATGCAGCAAGCATAAGCTTATAGGGTCCATGACAACATGGATTTGAAGCCAAAGGTGTGCTCATTTGCATGTCATTTCCCAGAATCCCTTGCTGCAGTGGAAGTGCTGTGTGCTGGGTGATAATGGGGAAAGGCGGGGGCTGCAGACCTGCCTAAGACATGCAGATGAGCATACAGTAACATTTACAGTTGAGATATATATATTTATATATTATTACGTAATTAGCATCTCATTAAATCCCTTAGTTAAGCATAACACTCGCACTGACGCCCGTTACACGAACGCGTCGGTGAGCAGGAACCCGTCAGCGCTTAGCGAGCCTGGCTCTTGCTAACGGAGGGGAATCCGGTCATTCTGCCGGCTGAACACCAGGGGTCAGTGTAGGACCAGGTTTCTCCCGTCCTGGATACACCGGCTCCTGAGACCCGCAGAGCGTCGCGTCCCCTTCCTCTGCTTTATCTCTGCACTGCTCACTGTCACACAGCCGTGAGGGGGTAACAACCACCCACCTCGTACCCCCCTCCCGCCCTTACTCTACCTTCTACCCCCCTCCCACCCTTACCCCCCCTCCTGCCCTTACTCTACCTTCTACCCCCCTCCCACCCTTACCCCCCTCCTGCCCTTACTCTACCTTCTACCCCCTCCCACCCTTACCCCCCCTCCCGCCCTTACCCCCTCCCGCCTCCCTCCCTTTCTCCCGCCCCTCCCTCCCGCCCCTCCCTCCCGCCCTTTCCCCTGCCACTCCCTCCCGCCCTGCCCTTTCCACGCCCCTCCCTCCTGCCCCGCCCTTTCCCTCGCCACTCCCTCCCGCCCCGCCCTTTCCCCCGCCCCTCCCGCCCCGCCCTTTCCCCCGCCCCGCCCTCCCGCCCTTTCCCCGCCCCTCCCGCCCCGCCCTTTCCCTCGCCACTCCCTCCCGCCCTTTCCCCCGCCCCTCCCTTTCCCCGCCCCCCCGCCCTTTCCCCGACCATCCCTCCCACCCCGCCTTTTCCCCCGCCCCTCCCGCCCCGCCCTTTCCCCGCCCCTCCCTCCCCTCCCGCCCTTTCCCCCGCCCCTCCCTCCCTCCCGCCCTTTCCCCCGCCCCTCCCTCCCACCCTTTCCCCCGCCCCTCCGTCCCGCCCTTTCCCCATCCCCTCCCTCCCGCCCTTTCCCCTGCCCATTCCCCTGCCCCTCCCCCTCCCGCCCTTTCCCCTGCCCCTCCTCCTCCCTCCCGCCCTTTCCCCTGCCCCTCCCCATCCCGCCCTTTCCCCTGCCCCTCCCGCCCTTTCCCCTGCCCCTCCCGCCCTTTCCCCTGCCCCTCCCTCCCGCCCTTGCCCCTTCCCCTCCCTCCCGCCCTTTCCCCTGCCCCTCCCGCCCTTTCCCCCGCCCCTCCCTCCCTTTCTCCGCCCCTCCCTCCCAACCTTTCCCCCACCCTTTCCCCCGCCCCTCCCTCCCACCCTCTCCCCCGCCCCTCCCTCTCCCCCGCCCCTCCCTCTCCCCAACCCTCTCGCCCATACTCCCCCTCCTACCCCCACTCCCGCCCTTACCCCCTCCCACACTTACAAAAAAAAACCTCCCTAACCCCCCTCCAACCCCCCATTCCACCCTTACCCCAACCCCCCTCCTACCTCTCTCCCTAACCCCCCTCCCGCCCTTACCCCAACCCCCATCCCTCCCACCCTTACCCCCCCCCCCCCCCCCCATCCCCACATCTTCGCTTCCACAGCTGGTCTCCATGCAAAGGGGGGGGGAGAAGAGAGAGAGAGAGTTCTGCAGAGTATCGCACCGCCGTGTGTGATAGTGAGTCATGCAGAGCATTGCATCGCTGTGTGTATGATAGATTCCTGCAGAGCATCGCACCGCTGTTTGTGTGATAGTGAGTCCTGCAGAGCATCGCACCGCTGTGTGTGTGATAGTGAGTCCTGCAGAGCATCGCACCGATGTGTGTGTGTGTGTGATAGTGAGTTCTGCAGAGCATCGCACCACTATGTGTATGTGTGATAGTGAGTCCTGCAGAACATCGCACCACTATGTGTATGTGTGATAGTGAGTCCTGCTGAACATCGCACCGCTGTGTGTGTGTGATAGTGAGTCCTGCAGAGCATCGCACCGCTGTGTGTGTGATAGTGAGTCCTGCAGAGCATCGCACCGATGTGTGTGTGATAGTGAGTTCTGCAGAGCATCGCACTGCTGTGTGTGTGATAGTGAGACCTGCAGAGCATCGCACCGATGTGTGTGTTTGATAGTGAGTTCTGCAGAGCATCGCACTGCTGTGTGTGTGATAGTGAGACCTGCAGAGCATCGCACCGATGTGTGTGTTTGATAGTGAGTCCTGCAGAGCATCGCTGTGTGTGATAGTGAGTCCTGCAGAACATCGCACCGCTGTGTGTGTGTGATAGTGAGTCCTGCAGAGCATCGCACCGCGGTATGTGTGATAGTGAGTCCTGCAGAGCATCGCACCGCTGTGTGTGTGCGATAGTGAGTCCTGCAGAGCATCGCATCGCTGTGTGTGTGATAGTGAGTCCTGCAGAGCATCGCATCGCTGTGTGTGTGATAGTGAGTCCTGCAGAGCATCGCATCGCTGTGTGTGTGATAGTGAGTCCTGCAGAGCATCGCACCGCTGTGTGTGTGATAGTGAGCCCTGCAGAGCATCGCACCACTGTGTGTGTGATAGTGAGCCCTGCAGAGCATCGCACCGCGGTGTGTGTGATAGTGAGACCTGCAGAACATCGCACCGCGGTTTGTGTGACAGTGAGTCCTGCAGAGCATCGCACCACTGTGTGTGTGATAGTGAGTCCTGCAGAGCATCGCACCGCTGTGTGTGTGATAGTGAGCTTGCAGAGCATCGCATCCCTGTGTGAGTGTGATAGTGAGTCCTGCAGAGCATCGCACCGCTGTGTATGTGATAGTGAGTTCTGCAGAGCATCGCACCGCTGTGTGTGTGATAGTGAGCTCTGCAGAGCATCGCACCACTACGTGTGTGATAGTGAGCGATGCAGAGCATCGCACCACTATGTGTGTGATAGTGAGCCCTGCAGAGCATCGCACCGCTGTGTGTGTGATAGTGAGTCCTGCAGAGCATCGCACCGCGGTGTGTGTGATAGTGAGCCCTGCAGAGCATCGCTCCACTGTGAGTGTGATAGTGAGTCATGCAGAGCATCGCACCGATGTGTGTGTGATAGTGAGTCCTGCAGAGCATCGCATTGTGTGTGTGATAGTGAATCCTGCAGAGCATCGCACCGCGGTGTGTGTGATAGTGAGCCCTGCAGAGCATCGCTCCACTGTGAGTGTGATAGTGAGTCATGCAGAGCATCGCACCGATGTTTGTGTGATAGTGAGTCATGCTGAGCATCGCACCGCGGTGTGTGTGATAGTGAGCCCTGCAGAGCATCGCTCCACTGTGAGTGTGATAGTGAGTCCTGCAGAGCATTGCACAGCTGTGTGTGATAGTGAGTCCCACAGAGCATTGCACTGCTGTGTGTGTGATAGTGAGTCCTGCAGAGCATCGCATTGTGTGTGCGATAGTGAATCCTGCAGAGTATTGCACAGCTGTGTGTGATAGTGAGTCCTGCAGAACATCGCACTGCTGTGTGTGTGTGATAGTGAGCCCTGCAGAGCATCGCTGTGTGTGTGATAGTGAGCCCTGCAGAGCATCGCTCCACTGTGAGTGTGATAGTGAGTCATGCAGAGCATCGCACCGATGTTTGTGTGATAGTGAGTCATGCAGAGCATCGCACCGCGGTGTGTGTGATAGTGAGCCCTGCAGAGCATCGCTCCACTGTGAGTGTGATAGTGAGTCCTGCAGAGCATTGCACAGCTGTGTGTGATAGTGAGTCCCACAGAGCATTGCACTGCTGTGTGTGTGATAGTGAGTCCTGCAGAGCATCGCATTGTGTGTGCGATAGTGAATCCTGCAGAATATTGCACAGCTGTGTGTGATAGTGAGTCCCGCAGAACATCGCACTGCTGTGTGTGTGTGATAGTGAGCCCTGCAGAGCATCGCTGTGTGTGTGATAGTGAGCCCTGCAGAGCATCGCACCGCTGTGTGTGTGATAGTGAGCCCTGCAGAGCATCGCACCACGGTGTGTGTGATAGTTAGCCCTGCAGAGCATCGCACCGCTGTGTGTGTGATAGTGAGTCCTGCAGAACATCGCACCACGGTGTGTGTGATAGTGAGTCCTGCAGAGCATCGCACCACTGTGTGTGTGATAGTGAGTCCTGCAGAGCATCGCACCGTTGTGTGTGTGATAGTGAGCTTGCAGAGCATCGCATCCCTGTGTGAGTGTGATAGTGAGTCCTGCAGAGCATCGCACCGCTGTGTGTGTGATAGTGAGTTCTGCAGAGCATCGCATCCCCGTGTGTGATAGTAAGTAATGCAGAGCATCGCATCGCTGTGTGTGTGTGATAGTGAATCCTGCAGAGCATCGCACCGCTGTGTGTGTGATAGTGAGTCCTGCAGAGCATCGCACCGCTGTGTGTGTGATAGTGAGCTCTGCAGAGCATCGCACCACTATGTGTGTGATAGTGAGCGATGCAGAGCATCGCACCACTATGTGTGTGATAGTGAGCCCTGCAGAGCATCGCACCGCTGTGTGTGTGATAGTGAGTCCTGCAGAGCATCGCACCGCGGTGTGTGTGATAGTGAGCCCTGCAGAGCATCGCTCCACTGTGAGTGTGATAGTGAGTCATGCAGAGCATCGCACCGATGTGTGTGTGATAGTGAGTCCTGCAGAGCATCGCATTGTGTGTGCGATAGTGAATCCTGCAGAGCATTGCACAGCTGTGTGTGATAGTGAGTCCTGCAGAACATCGCACTGCTGTGTGTGTGTGATAATGGGTCCTGCAGAGCATCACACAGATGTGTGTGTGATAGTGAGTCGTGCAGAGCGTTGCACCGCTATTTGTAATAGTGAGCCCTGCAAAGCGTCTTGCCGCAAATTTTTAGTGATGGTGAGTCCTGCAGAGCATCGCACGGCTGTGTGCGTGATAGTGAGCCCTGCAGAGCATCACACCGCAAATTTTTAGTGATGGTGAGTCCTGCAGAGCATCGCACCGCTGTGTGTGTGATAGTGAGCTCTGCAGAGCATCGCACCACTATGTGTGTGATAGTGAGCGATGCAGAGCATCGCACCACTATGTGTGTGATAGTGAGCGATGCAGAGCATCGCACCATTATGTGTGTGATAGTGAGCCCTGCAGAGCATCGCACCGCTGTGTGTGTGATAGTGAGTCCTGCAGAGCATCGCACCGCGGTGTGTGTGATAGTGAGCCCTGCAGAGCATCGCTCCACTGTGAGTGTGATAGTGAGCAATGCAGAGCATCGCACCGATGTGTGTGTGATAGTGAGTCCTGCAGAGCATCGCATTGTGTGTGTGATAGTGAATCCTGCAGAGCATTGCACAGCTGTGTGTGATAGTGAGTCCCACAGAGCATTGCAGTGCTGTGTGTGTGATAGTGAGTGCTGCAGAACATCGCACCGCTGTGTGTGTGATAGTGAGTCCTGCAGAGCATCGCATTGTGTGTGCGATAGTGAATCCTGCAGAGCATTGCACAGCTGTGTGTGATAGTGAGTCCTGCAGAACATCGCACTGCTGTGTGTGTGTGATAATGGGTCCTGCAGAGCATCACACAGATGTGTGTGTGATAGTGAGTCGTGCAGAGCGTTGCACCGCTATTTGTAATAGTGAGCCCTGCAAAGCGTCTTGCCGCAAATTTTTAGTGATGGTGAGTCCTGCAGAGCATCGCACGGCTGTGTGCGTGATAGTGAGCCCTGCAGAGCATCACACCGCAAATTTTTAGTGATGGTGAGTCCTGCAGAGCATCGCACCGTGGTGTGTGATAGAGTCCTGCAGAGCATCGCACCGTGGTGTGTGATAGTGAGTCCTGCAGAGCATCGCACCATGGTGTGTGATAGTGAGTCCTGCAGAGCATCGCACCGTGGTGTGTGAAAGAGATAGAGAGGGACTGAGATTCAAAGGTTTCGGGAGAGAGAGATAGGGAGGGGGGAAAGGAGAGAAAGAGAAGGGCGAGAGAGAGAGGGGGGACATGAGAGAAGGGGGGAGAGGAGAGAGAGGGAGAGGAGAGAAGGAGAGAGGGGGAAGAGGAGAGAGAGAGAAGTAGGGAGGGGGAGAGGAGAGAAAGGCGAGAGAGAGAGGGGGGCTGACAGGAGAGAAGGAAAGAGAGAGGGTTTAGAAGGAAGGAGAAAAGTTGCAGTAAAGTGAGAGGGAAGTAGCAGAAGAAATGAGAGAGGTGGAGAGGGGGGAGATGAGAGGTGGAGAGGGGGGAGATGAGAGGTGGAGAGGGGGGAGATGAGAGGTGGAGAGGGGGGAGATGAGAGGTGGAGAGGGGGGAGATGAGAGGTGGAGAGGGGGAGATGAGAGGTGGAGAGGGGGGAGATGAGAGGTGGAGAGGGGGGAGATGAGAGGTGGAGAGGGGGGAGATGAGAGGTGGAGAGGGGGGAGATGAGAGGTGGAGAGGGGGGAGATGAGAGGTGGAGAGGGGGAGATGAGAGAGGTGGAGAGGGGGGAGATGAGAGGTGGAGAGGGGGGGAGATGAGAGGTGGAGAGGGGGGAGATGAGAGGTGGAGAGGGGGGAGATGAGAGGTGGAGAGGGGGGGAGATGAGAGGTGGAGAGGGGGGAGGTGAGCGGTGGAGAGGGGGAGATGAGAGGTGGAGAGGGGGGAGATGAGAGGAGGTTGGGATTCGGATGAAGGAAAGAGGAGGAGGTGGGAGGGGGGGGGGAGGGAGATCCCCAGTTTGATTGACAGACTCATCTCCTTACCTCGGGCTGGCGCCTTGTGATTGGCTGCCTGCTGACATTTCGCGTCTCACCCTCTTCCCGATAACAGAGGCAGGACGATAAAAAGGGACCGAGGTACACCCCCCTCCCCAATACCAGCCAACATCTCGGCGAGGCCGGAGCTGAGAAACGTGCCCCCCTCCCCAATACCCCCCAACACCCGGGAGCTGAGACACGCGCCCCCCTCCCCAATACCACCCAACACCCGGGAGCTGAGACACGGGCCCCCCTCCCCAATACCCCCCAAAACCCAGGAGCTGAGACACGCGCCCCCCTCCCCAATACCACCCAACACCCGGGAGCTGAGACACGGGCCCCCCTCCCCAATACCCCCCAAAACCCAGGAGCTGAGACACGCGCCCCCCTCCCCAATACCACCCAACACCCAGGAGCTGAGACAAGCGCCCCCCTCCCCAATACCACCCGGGAGCTGAGACACGCGCCCCCCTCCCCAATACCACCCAACACCCAGGAGCTGAGACACGCGCCCCCCTCCCCAATACCACCCAACACCCAGGAGCTGAGACACGCGCCCCCCTCCCCAATACCACCCAACACCCGGGAGCTGAGACACGCGCCCCCCTCCCCAATACCACCCAAAACCCAGGAGCTGAGACACGCGCCCTCCTCCCCAATACCACCCAACACCCAGGAGCTGAGACACGCACCCCCCTCCCCAATACCACCCAACACCCGGGAGCTGAGACAAGCGCCCCCCTCCCCAATACCCCCCAAAACCCAGGAGCTGAGACACGCGCCCTCCTCCCCAATACCACCCAACACCCAGGAGCTGAGACACGCGCCCCCCTCCCCAATACCACCCAACACCCGGGAGATGAGACACGCGCCCCCCTCCCCAATACCTCCCAACACCCGGGAGCTGAGACACGCGCCCTCCTCCCCAATACCACCCAACACCCAGGAGCTTAGACACGCACCCCCCTCCCCAATACCACCCAACACCCGGGAGCTGAGACAAGCGCCCCCCTCCCCAATACCCCCCAAAACCCAGGAGCTGAGACACGCGCCCTCCTCCCCAATACCACCCAACACCCAGGAGCTGAGACACGCGCCCTCCTCCCCAATACCACCCAACACCCAGGAGCTGAGACACGCGCCCCCTCCCCAATACCACCCAACATCTCGGCGAGGCCGGAGCTGAGACACGCGCCCCCCTCCCCAATACCCCCCAACACCCGGGAGCTGAGACACGCGCCCCCCTCCCCAATACCCCCCAAAACCCCGGAGCTGAGACACGCGCCCCCCTCCCCAATACTACCAAACACCCGGGAGCTGAGACACGCACCCCCCTCCCCAATACCCCCCAAAACCCCGGAGCTGAGACACCGCGCCCCCCTCCCCAATACTACCCAACACCCGGGAGCTGAGACACGCGCCCCCCTCCCCAATACCCCCCAACACCCAGGAGCTGACACGCACCCCCCCCTCCCCATTAACCTCCAACACACGGAAGCTGAGACACGCGCCCCCCTCCCCAATACCACCCAACCCGAGAGCTGAGACACGCGCCACCCTTCCCAATATCCCCCAACACCCCGAGAGGTGAGACACGCGCCCCCCTCCCCAATACCCCCCAACCCCCCAGAGCTGAGACACGCGCCGCCCTCCCCAATACCCCCCAACCCCTCAGAGCTGAGACACGCGCCACCCTTCCCAATACCCCCCAACACCCCGGAGCTGAGACACGCGCCACCCTTCCCAATACCCCCCAACCCCGAGAGCTGGGAAATCTCCCTTCCCCATGGCACATTCCTCACTTCCCCGCACACCTGCGTAGGACGCCCGCCTTGCCCACCTCGATGGACAGTCATCTGCTCTTACGTCTTCTCTGGCTCCTCGCTACCGCCCCTGTCCTGGCCCGGCTACCCCATTTGGTGGTAAGAGACCATCGTGACATGTCTAACCGTCTCCAACCCGCTTCCCAAACTAACTCTCTCTCTCCTCTCTCTCTCTACCTTCTCCCTCTCTCTCTCTCTCTCTACTCTCCTCTTTTCTCTCTCTACTCTCTCTCCTCCCCCTCTCTCTCTACTCTCTACTCTCTTTCCTATCCCTCTCTCTAATCCCTCTCCCTCTACATCTTTTCTCTCTCTCTACTCTCTCTACTCTCTCTACTCTCTCTCTCCTATCTCTCTCCTCTCTCTCTCTCCCCTCTCATGGGACATCCCAAACCAGGAGAGCTAGCTTACTGTAGCTCTTTTCAACCTCTTCCAATTAACCCTAGTGGGATATCGATTATAAGCTCCTTGGGGTAGAGGTCAGCCAAAGTGACAGGTCTACCTTCTTTCCCCCCCTGTATCCCAACTTTCTCTGGTATGGGTCACCCCCAAATCTGACCCTCACAAACCTCCGCCGATCAGACTGCAAGCACGGGCGGGATTTAGAGTGCAAGCTCTGTGGGGTAGGAGTCGCACAACGCTAGCAGGTCTGGCTGTCTTATCTCTGGGTTAACAGGTTCCCGGCTAAGGGTGGGACACCCAAGCCTTTAGTGGGTTTAACTAGAGACTTAAAGGGTCAGCACCTGCATGGCGACAACCTTATTATGCAGCTGGCGTGTTTTTCCGAACGTGTAACATGTCCACAGTTGGGTAGAAGCTTTGGAGGGGTTTATTTTTTAACAGCCTTTATCTAAAGTCTTTTATTTGGGGGGGGGAAGGGGGAGAGGGGGGGGGGTCAGACTGTTTGTCAGCCCTCAAAACGCCAGGTAAACCGTTCCCCCTCCCCTGCTCCGTTCCTCGGCTCGCAATGTCAGCCCGGAGCCGAGAAAAGAGAAACACATTCATTTATCACACACTACACGGGAACTTTAAGGGGGGGTGGTGGGGGGGGGTTGGTTGGATCTTTCGAAGGGAGCTGGTTACACCAAGACGTTATTAAGCAAATAAAAATTGACCCGCTAAAGTTGGGGAAACCCCAGCTTCGACTCCCTAATAGAGTTGCAGAATATAATTGTTTTGTATGGGGATTTTTTTGTTTTTAAAGGTGGAATTGAATGTTTTGGGTCAGTTTCCCTGTAAAAGCCATATAGTAAATATGATCGTGTTTGTACAATGGAGGGTCCTTAAAATCTAAATCCCCCCCCACACACACGCAAAACCCTTTTATAAATGAGCTAACGCGTTGTATACTTAGCTGTCTCATTTAATATGCATTTTCAGGCTACATTTTTGCTGGGTTTCAGAAATATGTCCGTCTTGCCCGTCTTCCTAAAGCGAATAAGTCCCCCCAACAAATACTTGCATTTTGGCACTGTTGTATTTCTCCTCTTACGCCCACGCTGAAATTCCCTACGGGGGAAAATGGGATATATATATATCTATATATATATAGATATATATATATTACATCGAAAATATCCGTTGCATGGCTATCATTCTTATTTGTTATGTATTCACCAAATGTTTTACTAGGAAGTTACATTTAAAGTATGTGCTGCTACCTATAACTAGTTCCCAGGTATCATGAGAGCTGGTAACCATAACTAGTTCCCCAAGTATTATGAGAGCTGGTACCTATAACTAGTTCCTCAATTATTATGAGAGCTGGTAACCATAACTAGTTTTCCAAGCATCATGAGAGCTGGTAACCATAACTAGTTCCCCAAGTATTATGAGAGCTGGTACCTATAACTAGTTCCCAGGTATCATGAGAGCTGGTAAGCATAACTAGTTCCCCAAGTATTATCAGAGCTGGTAACCATAACTAGTTCCTCAATAATGAGAGCTGGTAACCATAACTAGTTTTCCAAGCATCATGAGATCTGGTAACCATAACTAGTTCCCCAAGCATCATGAGAGCGGACAACTATAACCAGTTTCCTAAAAAATCATGAGAGTAGGTAACTATAACTAGTCCCCCAAGCATCGTGAGAGCAGGTAACTATAACTAATTCCCCAAGCATT